>NW_015150948.1:532900-534268 GCF_000732505.1 Cyprinodon variegatus
ACCACCTCACTGGTGAGCTCACTAAAAGGAACCACAGAGGGTTTTATTTAGGTGCCGATCCATTCACGTGTGTATTTAGTACTATATAGGAATTTTAGTTTATTCTCTCAGCTACAGGAACCACTGTAAGAAATTCATAGCTGGGCTTATGTGCTATCTTGGTTCTGGTGGGATCATAGCCAGTAGCATTTTGGATCAGTTGCAGCCTTCTGATGGACTTTTTAGACCAACCTATGCAGACACTGTTGGTGCCATGAAGGTATGTTAAATTCAACAGCAGGAGCCTTATCTTTTAGGAGGTTGTGGATAGATTTATTTCTAAGCACTCATTATTTTTTTTCTTTACTAAAACTAGGGTTTTCATGTTTTTTTTTTGTTTTTTTTTTTACCTTCGATCCAGGAATTTTTATCTTTCTTTCTATCTACTGTATTGTTATTTGGTTGCTTTCTGTGCTTGCTTTTGCAAAACTGATCCAGGAAAGTAATAGTTGTCAGATGATGTTCTGAGCCCAAACTCTGCTCTCACATTCAAAAGCTGAATTGTTTTGGATGAAGGCTGTATTTGTTGTAAATGAAGAGGACAAGAAAATGCATCATACAGGAAAGTTCTAAGGACACAGAAATGTGTAATTTTGATATAACGCCGCAGAGAAGAGCTATATGAGAAGAGGAAAAATGTCTTTTCTATTTCAAGAGTGGCTAAAAGACAGGAAAAAAAAAAAAACTCTGGTATTTGGGGTGAATGATGGTATACCACCTAAGAAAGAAAATACGCCCTGAATTCTTGAAGGCATTTTTATAGAAGGAAAGGTATTAATTCAGCAATAATGGAATGGAGAAAAAAAAAAAAACTGCCAATAGGAGACAAGTTGCTATAAATGTTCATAAAAACTAATCTCAAAATTATATTAAAAGATGTGAGATTTCCATATCAGTTGTAACTATACTTCATCATTTGATTGCAGGTCCTGGATATTTCATTGAGTATAGAAAGATGCAGTGCTTACTGAATCATCAATCGTCTATACACTGAATAATCTAAATGGCAGATTATTAGTCTAGCAACCTGACTGAATTTCATGAACATTGCAAATTTTACAGAGGCTCACTCTTTGAAAAATGACCAAAAATTTTCAACAACCTAAGCTGTTGGAGAAACAAATCCCTCCAGGAGAAAACATCAGGAAATTAGGCCCTTTAATACACGTCTTTGAAAATATATATATAAAAAAATTCCATCACAGAGTGAAAAGTTTGAGTGCTAGAAGGCAATGACATTAACACATTCATTGAACACAGTCAACATACCCAGACCATGGAGGAAGAGGTCAATCATATGGTCAATAATTTTGTGCTAAACTGTTTGAG
>NW_015150948.1:534896-571183 GCF_000732505.1 Cyprinodon variegatus
ATATAAGTATCATAAAGGGATAGAAAGAAAAAGAAAATCCTGACCCCTCCTCTGACAGAGAATGAGCCATGGTCAGATTTAGTGATTTAGCTTGATTCCTCAAGCTGATTTAGCTTGTCTGTCAGAGGTTTAAAATGGGACAGGGGTGAAAATTAGCCAGAATGGTCTGGTACTGCACGCTCAATTCAGACAAACTTTGCTCTTCCACCTGTGCTTGTGCAGAAATGTGTCTTTGCAGGGCTTAGCTAACACTGCGCTTAACACTCCGCACTAGTTCGCTCTCAGCAGTATGGCTCTTCTTGCTCTCGCTACTTAATAAAGTATAGGTGGCTGATCATCTTTTGCCAAGCATAAAAAATCCCTTTGTCTAACTATCAAGATTTCATCTCTTCAAGCATATTAATTAAATTTAATCCTGGATTGGCATGATATTATTAGGAAATTCTGTAGGTTCTCTCTCTATTTTTTTTCCCTATCAAAATCCTTTGAATTTTAACTGACTGGATAAAGTTACAAAATCATTTTGTGATAATTCCTTCACCTGTGAAAGAATTTCTGCAGGTAAGAGGCAACTGAAACAATAAAGTGGTAGACAGCTGCGACCAATTAAAATTGAAAAAAAAAAAACTCTTTATAAAATGGAATCTTAAAATACAGAAAAAACTTCTCAGAATAATTACGGGGGGAAATGGTCAAAGGTTGGTTCTTTATCTTGGTATATTTAGATGTTTCTTGTTCTTTTGTGCATTGTTTTGGTTCTTCAATAATATATTTGTTTCTCGTTTTTTAACTAATAGACAAGAATTTTTTTGACATTTTTTAGTCAGGGCATAATATAACTTTCTAAATTTGTTACCTGAAACTCTTTTTGGGAATTACCTTCAAAAATACCTACGGTATACCTTTCTCTTACATTCTCCTTATTACACCATTCTAATTATATATTTATAGGATACCGTACCAGAGCTAATATTGCCTACCTAGTGCACCAGTAAGTTGAAATTTTCTTCCTTGATCTTCATTGGATAATTTTTTAAACAGTTCATATTTAAAAAAAAGCTTAAGATTCCTATTTTCACAGGAGTTTAATTCCAGAAGGTCACTGATGCATTTGCCTTCCTTTTGCATCTTATTGCCCTTTTCCCACAGAGCCTTTCTGGATTCAGTGAATAGTCTAGGGTACCAGCTTGAAACTAGCCCTGGAGTTTGCCTAAGGAAGGACTAGTGTTTCACATTTCTTACTTTCACACCAACCGTTTCAAATGGGTGTTACAATGGTTTTAATTATCTCTCAGCCTGGGCTTTCTACATGACCTTTTTTTTTATTGTAAAACTTTACATTAAGAAAAATGTGGATCCACTCTTTAATTGCTTTTTTTAATGACTGCGCCTTTACCTTTTTGGGGTTTACTGGTTTGAATCGCATTAGAAGCACCTCTGATGGACATTTGTTGTAAAATATTGCACCATTCCTGATTATAGAAAGCTGATCTAGTCTCCCTGATCATGACAAGGTTCCCAAATAACCACACTGTTCAACAAAATCTTGGAAAATTACTCTCTGAGGTTTGTTTGGCATCTCCTTTGATTTTTGGGTATCTTCCACTATGACCATAATAATAATAAAAAAAAAAATAAAAAAAACTGGAAAAGTTGAATCATTCATTAATTCCCTCCCACCTGCAACAATGGAATTATTTTACTTTTTGTTAAAAACAGTCTTACTTGCAGACTTTAGAGATAATAAATAATGCTATGGCTTATCTTTAATTAGTAGACAGCAGTATAAACAGATAACTACAGTCGAGATCTCTTAATTTGGTTTATATCACTTATTTTATTGATTTCTAACCATTTTTTTTACTTACTTTTAAAGTTGTGAATGATTTAAAATCATTCTTTATATATCTTCAACCATCCATCCAGATAACAGTTATTTTTTTAAAGTTTGCTTTAGAGAAAATGTTTCACATTGACCGAAAACTCACTGGCTATTGGTTCTGACTAGTTCATTTGGAATTTCCAATGTGAGTCAGAGGCTTTCTAGGAAATTAGTTGTGGGTTTTGGTCTGAAACTGATTTCGAGTAATGTCTCTTATAAAACCTAAAACCTATGAATGTCTTACCATTAGCATGTGTCAAACAATGTACACATTCGGAAATAATGTATTTCTGTTAAGCTACATGATGTGGGTCTATACGTCGTGTCACACAAAGGACTATGGGACAGCTCTAGTGGCAGCAAGAACCTTTTATCGCTTCCAATTTCAATTAATCTAGAAACCCAACATTTCTGACTAGGACTGTGTACTGCCTTTATTGCAAATTTCCTCCTCTACCGTATTGTATTTCCTTTGTTCACTAGAATCCTTAGTTTTCCTTCCCTTTCCAGCCAGACTTCCATGAGACAGTAAAGTTCTCAAAAAGAAGGTTAAAAATCTTGCTGGTGTTGCCAGCATGTAATAGTCCTCTGCTCTCAATCCTCAGTTGGTTAGGTTGTTTGAAATGCCCTCCAGCTGCTCCCAGTGGGGTGGAGCAGTGTGTCAGCTCTTCACAGGGAGGTCAGAGGAAGGAACAGATATTGGGGGAATGAAATCTTTTTTTTTCCTTTTTCTTTTCTTGGAATTTATTTAGTCAGTTGGTATAAGTATATTGAAGAATGGGTACAGTTTTATAAAATGTTTTTCTCCGTTAATTTGGAAAAGAGTTAAATAGTAGCTATCCATGTGTGTAATATCATACTGGCTTTGAGAGAAGATGCTCACGACTGCTGTCTCAATGTTCTGTAATAAAATTATTTATTACCTCAGCCAACAAAGTTATGTTTCCATCCGTGTTGGTTTGTCTTTCATTTGTCTGTAAAGTTATGATCTGCTTTTGCTGAAGATACGGTAGAAGATTTATATTTTGACTGGCAACAAATTACATAATTTTAGCAATGATCTTGATTACCATCTGGGTCCAGGATTTTGTTTTTAAGATTCTGTGCATAAAGGTATTAACTTAAGATGGAAGTCACAATATATCCGGGGAAATGTGCTACTTAGCGGAGGTCTGCATTCCAGAGTGCTTTTATAGCTTGATGATATTCTCCTTCTGAAGATGAGTCTAATATTTTGATTGTATACTGTTTAGATAAACGATAAAAATCATAACAATAATAACATAATTAAAAGAATCCAAACCACATTTCATTGTAATGTTAAGGTCAGGTTTCACAATGCAGAGTCCTCAAGAGGAGGAACAGACGCTCATCTCTGCTGGCCAGAATTCCAGGGGTTTTCCACAAGGTCTAGGCCCAAACCTAAACCACCCCCTAAACACTACCCCTTCACTATCAGGTGGAGGGCTTTTGATTGAAGTTAGGGGCAGTTTTTAGGGTCTGGTTTGGGATTAGACCCTAATCTGATCTCGCTTTCTCCGAGCCATACATACAGCAACACCTACAGTAGGTCTCCTCTGTTGTTACACCAGCCAGTCACCACCTTTGCCACCATTATTAGACCAACATATATTGGACCAGCATATGCATTGTATACGCTAGAAAAATAGTATGAATATTTCTGTATTTTAGCAAGTATATGTGTAAGCAATTGTCAAGTTTGAAATGTAAAAATATCTGAATTACATCTTTCTAAAAGTTTCTAAAAATTTCAATACATATCACGAAAAGATAAAATAAGAATAAGAATATTTAACAAAGTAGTAAACCATTAAAAGTGTGCTCTGTAAAATAAAGTTCAATGTCCCTTTAGCTTTAAAGGCCATGTAGGTTGGAGCATGTTTGCCCTGCTTGGATCCCTCGGAGGTTTCACTCTGAGATGTAGTATAGAGCTGTGGCTTGAGGATGCGTGTGCTCCATATTTGTCTGAAATTCTGTGCCAAGCCTTGTGATCCCTGAGCTTGGCAGTGTCTGGGCTGGACGACTGTGCCAAACAGACAACCGGTGAGGCTTTATTGGAGAGTTGATCTCAGGGGTTTAAATAGCCAGCCCCATCTAACCTCCATCCTACACCACAGCCTGAGGCTATGTGCCTCGCTCAAAGAGCATGCACAAACAACAATGTCTGAAGGAAGCAAAGCTCCCCCCAAAATAAAAAAAATAAAAAAGAGGACTGACAAAGGATGTTAGAGTCGCAACTGCAGTTCAGAGTGGAAAAAATATCTTTCCACAAAAAAAACCCAATGCTGTAAGGCTGAGCCCCAATGAGGCATCCTATTCAGCTTTTAATTATTGATATTGTATTTGTTTACCATCCACAAAAAAGCTTAGAAATCAAGAGCTGAATTCATTAATAAAGGATACAAAAAACAAAATTTTGAAGAAAAAAATGACAGCATCCTATTTTGTTATCCAAGTTTACTTTGTCATTAAAACAGTTCATTCACTTATGATTTATTCATAAAAGAAAACTCGGAAATAGGGGTTGTTATGAAATGCTAAATTTATTGTCAGGGCTTGTAAAGTTTTTATATATTGAATGATAGAACTCATACTTGTCTAAAGCAATTATTCCCATTAGACCATGACTAGTAAACATGTTTTGAAGTGCATTCACACAGAACAAGGGCAGTGGATTAACATAGTATCCTTATACAAACTGTAAGGGGGAGAGTGGTGAAGTAGCCAGCGCTGAATTGTTGTTGAGAGCTGTCATCGCTCCACTCTCTGTATACTCAATAGGAATGAGGTGTTGTCAAACAGTGGGACGGCATGGAGAGAGTGTAGCAATGACTGCTGAAGGTGAAAAACCTAAACTTTTCTCCTGTTGCGGCAACTATGTAGGTTGAAGACGTGCATGCGAGACAAAGCTTCTTTTAAGTCGGTAAGGAATATACAGAAATAAAGTGAATGATAATGTGAAGGAATGCCAATGATGAAGCTGTTTTAATTTAGCCCTAGAAGGACTGTTTGTCATCCTTACTTACCTCCAGCACAGACCCTGGCAAGCCACTGCCTTTCCCCAGCACTTGTGCTCTCTCCCAGTCCAGATATAAGGAAGTACTGTCTGCCCTTTCGTGGCTTTTACAGAATTTTATGATCTCTTCAAGCCAATTCAAAAGTCTTTTATGTAGACCAATTTAACAGGAGTCTTTAATGTTACATTTCATTTATCCTTTTAGAGTGAGTAAAATAATATTATGAACACCCTGCTGTTCTGCAAGTTCTCCCACTTAGAAATCATGGAGGGGTCTGAAATTGTCGTCTCACATCTGGAATTGTCAGAAATAAAAATGAATCATTTTTGAACTATTTATTTATATGATACCGCTGCAAATAAGTAGAGAAAATCAATGTTAATATTTGGTACAGTAGCCTTTGTTTGCAATAACAGAGGTCCATTATTTCCTGTAGTTTTTTACCATGTTTGCAGTCACTGCAGGAGGAATTTTGGCCCACTCCTCCACACAGATCTTCTCTAGATCAGTCAGGTTTCTGGGCTGTCGCTGAGTAACATGGAGTTTGAGCTCCCTCCAAAGATTCTCTATTGGGTTTAGGTCTAGATACTGGGTAAGCCACACCAGAACCTTCAGATTTTTCTTATAGAGCCACTCCTTGGTAATCATAGCAGTGTGCTTCTGGTCATTGTCATGTTGGAAGACCCAGCCTCGACCCATCTTTAATGCAATATTGGGGCAAGGAGGTTGTCCCCCCAAAATCTCGCAATACATGGCCCCACTTTTCCTCTCCTTAATACATTACAGTTGCCCTGTCCCATGACCAGAAAAACACCCCCTAAGCATGATAATATAACACCCCCTTGCTTCACAGTAGGGATGATGTTCTTGGGATGGTCCTCACTATTCTTCTTCCTCCAAACTCGGTTAGTGGAATAATGACCAATAAAGTTCCATTTTTGTCTCATCTGACCACACGACTTTCTCCCATGACTCCTCTTGATCATCCAAATGGTCATTGGCAAACTTAAGATGGGCCTTGACATTTGCTGGTTTAAGCAAGGGAACCTTCTGTGCCATGTATGATTTCAAACCATGACGTCTAAGTGTATTACCAACAGTAACCTTGAAAACTGTGGTCCCATCTCTTTTCAGGTCCTTGACCAGCTCCTCCTGTGTGGTTTTGGGCTGACTTTTATTAGGATCATTGAGACCCCATGAAGTGAGATCTTGCATGGAGCCCCAGAGGGATTTACAGTCATGTTTAGCTTCTTCAATTTTCTAGTGATTGGTCCAACAGTGGACCTTTTTTCTTCAAGCTGCTTGGCATTTTCCTCGTAGCCCTTCCCAGCCTTGTGGGGGTGTAAAGTTTTGTCTCTAGTGTCTTTGGACAGCTCTTTGGTCTTGGCCATGTTAGCAGTTGAATTCTAACTGATTGTATTGGGTGGACAGGTGCCTTTATGCAGCTACTGTAACGACCTCAAACAGGTGCATTTAATTCAGGATAATAAATGGAGTGGAGGTGGACATTTTGAAGGCAGACTAACAGGTCTATGAGGGTCAGAATTCTAGCTGATAGACTGGCTGGTTAAATCTAATTGAAATGCAAGATCGATGCTTGGACACTCTCTTATGTAACAATTCTAAAAAGAAGTGTTGATCAAAATTCATCCATAGTATTGAAGGTAACCATCAAACACCGAGAATAAAACTGCCAGTTATTAGGTTTAAAGGGCAGATTCCTGTTCATTTATAATATTTTTTGTTCAATTAAATTATTGAAATTATTTTGATGATTAAATTTCCTTATGATATTAATGATGGTATCACTTAAAATCAAAGTGTGGCAAGCCAAACACACAACAAATCTGTTACTTATTCAAAGCACTGTAATACAGGCATGATGTGGAAGGCTAATTTAATAAACCATTAAATCCAATATCTCCTTAGCAACAACCTAATTTAGATATCAGATGAATATTATCAAACCTAATCAAACTTGAATTTCATTTAACCTGCTTGAAACCCTGAAGCCAAAGTACTTTACATTTTATTGAAACATTAATGAAATAGGAATGTGAGTTAAAATAAGATATTGGAGAGAGTCTATATCTCTATTGTCTGTGTGAAATATCAATAAGAAAATTCTACTCAACACAACCACGAAATGCAATTAAAATAGTCACTTTATTTTCTGTGTCTGCCTCTGTCTCACTGCCTCCCTTATTCTGGTTATCTCCTCTCTCTCTCTTTCCGTCCCTGGCTCACAAATCTTGAAAATTGAGATCTGAAGGATGGTGCAGTGCAAAGCCTTGATACAAGGCTACTACTCTCAGTCAAACAAAGACACTTCTCTGGCACAGATATCCAGTAGTAAAATATCTGAATGTGGATTTTTCCTAGTTTTTGTGATGCAGCTGTGCAGGCTCAAGTTTTAATATAATAGCTCTGTATTTATATCACAATAAGATACGAAATGTATTTATTGTTTAGGTCCTTAAGATTTTTTGATGAAAGGTAATAAGATATTTTCTCGTTATGACCTTATGATAAAAATGTTATATGGAATTACTTTCATTTCATTTCTTCTCAACTGTCAAGTTGGTTCTCCACCTCCCTTTTGATAATTTCATGCATTTCGGTTTTACAGACATGGGCTGCTCAGGTGAAACCCCTTCTGCTGCAGCTGACCTCACAAGGTTTACGAAATATCATCATATAACCACCTGATTTTAAGGGAGAAATATCCAAATGAAGAGAAACAGTGATATGATGTTGAGGAATGAATTCACAAGAAATGTCTCTTATAATGTCAACTCAAGAGCGGTGATTCTGATAGTTACAACAGATCACTTAGAAGAACCAGACACAATCACCATTTTAACATTCAAATTTATTAAACAAAGAATTTGCTGTTACAAGCGATGATTTTGTTTACATTTGCTAATACAAAACATTAAAGTACTAGAATGAAAAAATCTTGAGTAACCGAGCAGTAGCAGTCTTTATGTAATTTTTTTCACAACCAATGAAGCCTGATCTAATTAAATGATGAATAAAAATATATCAAACCAACAGTGAAGATGATGTAAACAGCATTGAAGTGACTTTTACAGAGCTCCTTTCAATCAGGGAGACCAAGAGGGAGGCAGAAAAGGCAAACCTGAAAATAAGCTAACAAAGCTAGCAGCAGCTGACTGGTCCGCTTACACACAGAATCCTAAAAAATGGGGAATAAACGAGTGAGAGAAAAAGAGAAGCAGAGCAGAAGCCATTAAAAAAAATAAAATTAACAATTTTCTAGTGCACAGTTAAATCAACAATGTATATTCACAGAAAACTTAAGCAAGCTCGTTTTGGAGCAAATAAAACCATTAAGACCCACCACCTGCCCAGACACAGTGAAGGAAGAATAAGGATTTCTTATTTCTGAATTGGTTCTCAACCACTGTGGCCCTTTTAGCTTTGGTGGTAGGTTGTAGCTCAAATGGCGTAAATGGACCTTGGTTGCTGTGGTTTTTGGAAAAAAGAGAAGCAAGCAGTGGTGGTGTGGCCATCAGGGGGAAGGAGAGTAGGCTACAGCGGTTCTTGTTGGCCACGGCTCAGAGGGGAATAACTGAAAATGAGTAGCTCTGCCTTCTTTTCATGGCATTGTTGTGCTGTTCTGACAGTACCTTGGCTCTCAGCTGGTGCAGCTTATGGCATGGGGAGGCTGCACTGAGTCTTCTGTTTGAGTTGCTTAGTCTGGTTTGCAATTTAAAAGAGAAAGCTTCTTGTGGATCTCGGCTTTGAGTCGTTTATCTTTTCTGGCTCTTCATCTAACTCAGCAGAGGTTGAGGCAAATGTGCTCTGACCATTTGGTTCTGTGACTGAGAAAGTCAGTGGATTTGGTTTTGTTGCCAGGCCCACTTTCAGAAAAGAGGAGTTTTGCTTCTTCAATTCTTGCAGGCTTCCCTTTGAGTTCTATAACCCCTTGGCAGATCTACACGTAGGGACAAAGACTCTACACACAGTTCCTCCTGCAGAGCTCCAAGCTCTGGCTTTAAAGGTTATAATAGGAGGCAGGTAACAACTTTGGACCAGCAAAATGGAGTACCACAAGGTTACCTCCATGCTTTCAAGCACATGACTTATGTTTTCTTCTACCAATGCAGGTGGGCTGCAATAGAAGGCAAATGGCTATTGTCCTTCTATAAACTTTGGCGTTATGTCAAACTGTAAGGCATGCTGAGAACTATAGTTTTATTTTGTGTAGGATAATCTGGCACCACACATTACATCAAGCAAGAAGCCATTTTTTTTTAACCATGGTTTGACACTGGATGGACCTGGAAATAAAAGATATTTGCTCTATCTGTGCACAGAGTAAAATTTTACATCAGCTGTCAGAAACTGTCAGGGCCTCAATTATATATGTGTCAAGATAACGCATGTGCTTTTTCACCTCAGAGTACACAGACCAAAATTTGAAAAATGTAAAATCTTTATAGTATTCTGCACATAATTACTGTAAATTATAATAAAGACACATAAAGATAGTAAAATAACAGGATTAATAGCTCTTGAGCTGTTTGCCGAATTGGAGGCAAACTTCAGCTTTGATCTGTGTGCTCTTATCACCAAACTAACCCTCATCTATGACCCTTGATTTGTGAACTGTAAAGTACCTTGAGATGACTTGTGTTGTGAATTGGCGCTATATAAATAAACTGAATTGAATTGAACAAGTAAACAATAAACAATGTTGTTGGTAGAGTAAGGGACCATACTCAGAGTGTTCCAACATAGCTGTAAGTATGAAAATATTTAAAAATATCCTCTCACCGAAACAAATGAGCCAAGCCCAACTCTTAAAAACAGAACTACAACATAATACTTCTCCAAATGCAATTAAGCATGAACTGTCTCTGGGTAAATGCCAAACTCTGGTTTGCCTACTGAATTCCCAGAAAAAGGACAAAGATTTGTTATTTCTATTACAATAAGCTCTCTATGTGCTTTTCTTAAAGTTATACAAAGACCTGATTACTTTTAGACATCTGTAGCCAATAACTGTAGAAAGTTCGAATCCTATGCAAACTTGGTAGCTCAAATACAATAACCTTGATCTGTGATGTAGGGTGACTATGTTGCTGTGATTCCTGATTGCTTTTATTTTGTTATAGTATGACCAACCATTTACTTCTGTCATAAAATAATTTTAGGAATGGACCAATCGCAAAGGTGCCGTCATATTATGGTTTAAGGGATGATCATCAACATGACCTTTCCACCTACTGTTTTAAAGGTAATGGAAATGCAAACAAAACCAGCAAAGGCAAGCATCATTCTGGGATCGGCTTGTTGGTCGTCTCACAGCCTCAGTGAAGCTCTAAGAGAATAGCATGGTTTCACCCTCCTCAGCCAAAGCTGCGGCCGCAGGATGCAGTCAAAATGATGGGGACTCCTGCAATGATTGAACATAATGGCGTGTGACACCATTAGGCAACTAATCAGAAACAGCAATGAAGCTGAAGGAGACGAAGGTGGCGCTGGCAAAGACTTCATCACTATCATCCTCAAAAAAGGAATGGAAGGGATTCTGCTGCAGTGGTGGAGGTTTATAAGAGAGAATGCTGGCATGAATGCAGGAAGGTGTCTATGAATAATTTAGTTTAATGAAGGGAATGACTCTAAGGCAGCTGCATTTGTTTAGGCATTAAGAGTGTCATTACTGGTCTTCTTTATTTATCCATTTGGCAAGTATACAAGAAAGACAAAGTAAAATGGGGGATTTTTTTAGTGCAGCATTGTTTTTGTTTTTTTTGAAGAGCTCAAAGGTTTGCCTCAGTATTTTTTACAGTACAAATAGGTCAATTTCAGTAAACTAGAATATCATTAAAGAGGTAATGAATTTAATTAATACTGTTTGAGGCATTAATATATGCATTACAATGGTGTTTTATCTAAGAGCTAATCTAATTGCATCAAACAAGACTGCAACTACATCTCTCATCAAGCATTGGCCCTCCTCTCATACATTTGAACTCAGCACATTAGGGTAAAGCTGTCACACTTGACTGAGATGTGACTAAATATGAACAGAATTTCTCACATATTTTATGTAAAACTGAGAACAGATAAGCTTGCCAGATGTGGTGGTGACTGTAACATACACGTAGCTGTGAGTAGCTGACACGAAACATTCCTCAACATCATCTTTGCTAAATTGCACACATTGAACAACAAATCCACCTCTACAGTTTTTTTCTAAAATGTTTCTCTCTAGTTCATCTACCTTCTCTGTTTCCTTAAGATCATGACTTATTAATTAATTTTACTGATTTAAAGAAAAAAAAAACTCTTTGGAAAACCATGCTATTAGCACAATTTGTAGTTTTTTGTGAAGTGCAAATTTAACATTTTTCTATCTGTGTGATGCTTACCTTTATATTTTCTATGTCTTTGACACTGGAGAATCATTAAAAAGAATGTAAAAATAAGAGATGTTTGTATTTAAAAATAAATGTTATCATTGTAAACTGAGCGGCAAAGCTGCTGTTATGTGTACCTCGATGTAGTCACTGCTTCACCATAAACAACAAACATCAGCTTTCTGATGGAGAAAAGAAAGTAGCAGTTAAAGCTTCATAGTTATTTTAGCAGAAAATATGTGGGAAATATGTATCACTACACATGTAAAATGCCTGTACTCATTTTTGAAAAAAAAAAAAAAAACATGACCTTTCCACCTACACATAATGCACTAAGTAGTGCACGAACATTTGCGGCATATTCTCAAATTTCAGCAAATTTCAGCATAATTAAATGATGCACGTTGTACTTAACATATAATGAAAATTACAGGTTTCCAATAAGAGCAGAACATCTCCTGAGCTTCTGGTCATATTTCCAATTATAAATCCAAAATGCTTTAATTTACTTTTTTTTAACAGTATTATCTTTTTGTAAAAATTGCATTCATTTAGAATTGGCTACATATTCAGGAAAGTTCAAATATAACTCCACAGATCTCTCCAAGTTTCGGAGTGAGCCTTTAATGCAAGGGTTTATATTGCATTGGGAATAGATGTCCCAAAGCTAGATGATAGACAAACAGATTTGCTTTCACAAGCAGACCATAAGGTTCCACATGGTACTTGTATATGGAACTTTATTGAAAATTATTCAGGAGGTAAAATAGTATACAATGCACATGAAGATGGAAAGGAAGGTGAGCAAAAAAAAAAGAGGCTGATAAAAACTAAGGGGTGAGAGAAAGAGACAGGAAATTGTGCAAAAATAGACAAAACAGAGGATAAATTGTAATTTCTGGACATCTGCTTCCATACATGTATGAGGTGAAGAAGACAACAGAAAACCAAAGTAAAATGTAAAAAACAAAACAAAACAAAAAAACTTCAAGATCACATAGATATCCATGTGCATCTAAGTGCAAACCTATAGTGATTACACTGTATTATTCAGGTTGGGATATATCTGTAGCTGCAGCCTAGTATTTCGTGTTGTCCTGTTATTACTACTAACTAGAGTTATTAATGAATAAAAGCATATAATGGTTTTTATGATTTAACTTTAATAAAAAGTATTTCTGATTCTAATTCCTGGTTGATGGGACAGGTGTTGTGAATGAAACGGTGCCCAGCTTGAAAGAGCTCCCGTGAGTCGCTGAATGTGTGCATTGATGAAAGACATCTTCTGCCTCCATTTATATGTTTACTACAGTGTGTTGAATTCATGTTAATGTTTATTTAAAGACATTTCAATTAATGGAAAAAATTGCAGGAGGGAATATAAAAAAAAGTGTAATCAACCAAAAATTTTTTTTATATCGGAGATCTTCAACAGGGGATCCGCGACCCCTAGGGGGTCCACATAGGTACTGCATGGGGGTCGCGGATCCCTGTTGAAGACCTCTGATATAGACAATTAAAAGTAAAATGAATCACTATGCTGAAATAGATCATTGCCTTTTGACTCCCACAGTCTCACAGAGCTTGTTAACCTCTGCTGCTCTGACTGCAGCTGAGAAAAACAAGTGTGAGGACTGGGCTGCCAGTAAAAGCTTTGGGACATGTTTACTATGGCACCCTTGTTGCTGAATACTGAATACTTGTTGACAATGATGACAATGCTGGTTTTAACCAAGTGAACACATTTTTTCCCACCTATAAAGTTTTTAACCTTTTGATTGTTTAATCAAATATTTCAATCAAAAAAAAAAAAATGTATGTCAAAGACATAAAAATGGATCTTGGTACAAATACTGTAACATTTATTTTCTATCCTTTTTATCGAAGTCCATAAAATATCTCTATTTTTCATCTGTTTATATTTTGTAATATAGTTCTACCTTTACATGTTATTAGTACATAGCAGCTTTCATTTAGATGGACTAAGCATTTCACATTTCACAGCCTTCTATACATACTGCTGCAATACCATCAGACTGCCAAATTACACATACTTTGCAAGCTGCAGTCTGAATACAACATAACTACACAAAAAAGCCTTAGAACCAGACAGAAATTATGAGGAGGAAAAAAGTATGTATCAATATTGCTGTTATGTTAAAGCTAAATTCTATTTGAATGATTTGAATAGGTTTCCAACAGATTCCATTTACATGGCATATGTAGTTTAACTAAACATAGAAAAAAAAAATAGAGAAAAAAACCCCATATATAAATAACTCGAGTACTGCATTCGACATTTCCATGACTTTCCTATCAGAAATCATTTTCTAGCTTTAATTTACATATTTTAAAAGTAGCAACACTTCATGCAACCAAGACCTAATACATCCCTGGGTGGGATTAAAGTGGAAGTTATTTTAATATCCTTAAAATGTTAAGTATTGTATCAGTTATGTCTTTAAAAAAATAAAATATTCAGAAAAAGAAACGTTTGAACTCATTTGGCTTTTTGCACATGAATCCTCTGCCTGATTTTTGAGCCATTAGTTTATTTCATTAAGCCAGTGAAACATAAAATTCTAATTAGGAAGAAGTCTGTGTGTCTCTGCCAAATGTAAAAATGCTAAACTGTGGCGATTAGCAGACTAATTTACACTTTCAATGTCTTGGTTTTACATTGATGTCTATTGCATTTGACTGCTGCCTCCTCTCTGCTGCCTCAAAGGCTTTAATTTCACATTAAATAGCTAAGCGGTATGACTTGAAACATCAGTATTCACATTTCTTTGACAAGAAATATATATATAAGTCAGAAATACTCTGATCTTTATATGATTACATCTATAAAACAGATTTTGTAAAGTATCTGGTGATTTTTATTGGAAAATGTTCTTGAAAAGCAGCCCATGCAGAGCTAACTTCATACAAGATATTTTGTTTAAAAATGATTAATCTCAACAATTAACTGCATTTTTTAAAATCCGTTTGAATCGCCTTGTCCCAGTACTTGCTGGCCTCAAACAAAAACATAAAAATGGAAGTCGATAGGTTGTTTAAGCTGCTCCTTTGCTATGAGTCAGGAAAACTGCTGGACATTGGGTGGATTTTATGCATTTATCAATCATGTTTTTAATAATTATTCAATTGTACTATCACAATTTCTTTGTCATTTGAAGGCTGTCTTTTTTTAATTGGATAATTTAAGATTATCATTGAAGAAATAAAACTAAATATCCCAGGCTAATAAAGGAGCTTTTATTCCAGCCCTCTCAAGCGTCAGTGAAAAGATGATTTCAAAAAGACATTACTGTACCTCAAATAAAGGGACAAACAAGTTCATTAGTTAGTAATTAGCAGAGGTCACTGGTAATTATCCCCTTTCTTTGACCATAAACTGTGTCTTGGCAAGCTGCAAGGCTTCTGTGGCAGATCCATAGTGGATATTCAGCAGCGGGTTTCGAGTCCATCTGTTAATATCGATGGCTGCTTACAGAAGCATGTCTTTATAATTGCATGTGCTGCTCAGACTAGCTGCATGCTCTACTCTGGCAAAGGAGGCAAAACGATTTTGATGAATGTGTCTCTGCAAAGAGAGGAATTTATGCTCTTTCTCGTTACTTTCCATCACTTTAAAAACAGGCCAATATTATTTTCATAACAAGTATTGATTGCACTTGTGCTAAAGCTCTCTCAGCAAATTAGGTGTGTAGGTATACAGAATTTGTGTGTTCTGCACAGTTATGCCTCTAAAGTAAGTGTGTTTATTTGTGTGTAGTCATCTATATAAATGTATATTTTAGTATAATACATATCTGCCAAAAACTTTTTCTCTCTTGTCTTATCACCAATATAATAAAAACAAGAACCACAAGATGGGTTAAATATAGAAACTTTGCAAGATGATATTTAAATACTAAAACACCAGCAAGGCAAGGGAGGCATCTTAACTTATTCAGTGCAAAGTAGTGCAAGTATATTGAATAAACTTTACACCTAGGTCTACAAATAAAAATAGAGACAGATGGATACTGTCATAATAGAGAAGCCAGATCACATCAGCACTACATACATGGCAGACAGAGTGATCTAGGAATGGAGTTCTGGGGGATTATTAACAAGAACAAAAAAATTGTGCATTTGCAAATCTGAATTAAGGAGCAGGTACACAGAGTAGAGCCAAAAAGTAGGCTAAAAGCTGCTAAGGGTCAAACATGATTTTAAAAAGTAAAACATTTCAATATTAAGCTAAAATTGCTACTTAAAGCTAAAGTTACAAACTATCCTGTAGAATACTTTGAATCCAAACCTTTATTTGTAGTTACATTTTGTGGCAGGTATTGAAACAATGCAGGATTGTGTCCCTTTATTCAAGCACACCTGATTCAAACGATTGCATTACATCCTTTGCAGCCATCAAATGTTGCAACATTCTATTAGTCATCTTTTTATTCAAGTCAGATGTATAGAGGCAGGGAAACACCTAAAACATGTAGGAAAGTTGACCCTGATGACCAGGGTTAAGATATCCTGATTTAGAAGAGGCAGGCAGCAGAGTGAGGATTATGTTCTCTGTTTTCCGCCATGAATTTATCATGATTCAGCCTAATTTACTTTGTCATAAACACAGATGGAGGCATCAATAATTACCTGGATCAAAGACAACCTGACAATCAAACCAGAGTTCAGGAGATAAAAAGGTCAAAGGTCTAACCAGGTAGTCAGCAGGGCAAAAGCCCTGCAGGGGATGATACTCTTACCATTCCTTTTTAGTCTGAACATCTTCGCCTTCCACTACTGACATCTGAAGAAATATTTAGATGACTGTACAGTTGTGAGATGCATCAGAAATCGACAAGAAGCTGAGTACAGGTAGCTGGTGAACCGCTTTGTGGGATAGTGTAGAAACAATCATCTGATCCTGAATGTCAACAAAACAAGGCAGATGTTTGAATCAGGCTGATGAGGGTCAGTGATTTCAGAAATCTTTGTGTACCTCTGTAGCATGACCAAAACATCAGTGACCAACCTTTGTTTTTCGCAGCAGGAATGATGCACATTTTATCTTGCCGACTACTCTGCAAGTGTAATATATAGGGTGTTTTGGTTTACTATTCTAATTGATTTTGCTCCACAAATGTTGAAACTTTCCTTTGTGCTGTTTGGCATACTGTAAGAGGGATACGTTGTTACATCTGAGGAGTGAGGACTTTCATATATAGTAATTTAACCTTGCCGCCCGTTTCTTTTTTTCAGAGCATACACAATGCCACCTAACTTATTTGTGAGTCCCATCTCAAAATATTTACCTTGGAGTTCTTAAAATATTGTGTTTGTTTAAATTGCCCTTGTCTCTTTTAAAGAATGTCTCACTTTCCATGAGTTGGGGTTCAAACACACAAAACTACAGGGGGAGCCTTAAGAATAAAGCTAGGACCTACATAACAGAGCAAAGGGCTAGTAAAGGATTACTTCGCAACTGGCATATGCCATTTCTCAGCTGGCATATGACGGTTCCCCACTGGTTTCTAAATTCCCTTAAGTAAGAATTCACCTATAATGGAATGAGATATTTTTTAATCTACATTCAGAAACCCTGTTATTACAATTTAAATGGTGAAGAATTACTCAATAACTGGAAGGTACAAAATACATCGGAATTATTAACACTTTACATACAGCAGATAAAGTAAAATTTAAGGAGGTGTAATCACTTTAAAGGCACTCAAATGTTCTAAATGTCTTTTTTATTACAACACATTTTTTTCCAGAGCTAAACATAACTGGCAGCCCAGTTAACTTAATTTTAGTTTCTCATGGTCAGAATACTAGTTGAGTAATACTGCACTTATTGAGGTAAAGCCCAGTGACTGTGCCAACCTGCGGAGCATGATAACATCTAATTACAAAACAACAATATTTACATGTAGAAAACGGACAGCCCCAAATTTGAACAAACAGATATTGTATCTGTCATAAACTGCACATAAGCAGCACTTTATAGTTGAGAAATAGGTTTCATTAGGCAGACAGGAAACAAATATTTCCTCGGCAAATATGAAAAATATGTATCGAAAACGCAGTCAATCTGTGACCATTCTTGTACAATCCTTTGTCTTTGTAATGAGGGCCACATTTGTTTTACATAAACTGAATTGATCAATAGAAACAAGCAAACAAACAACTAAGAAAACAAAAAACTAGAGTCTAATTGTTATAAAGAAATGTACTTTTTCAAAAAATTTAAATAATATCAAATATCAATGACCAGCTAATAAAAACATAACAGGCCAGAGTTTCAGTTGTAACAGCTTCTTAAAGAAGAACAATATTAGGAATTCTTAAATAAAGTTTATGTATAAGTGTAAACTTTGTAAATATGTTTTCAGGTATGAATGCATGAAATGTATTAGTGTGAGTTTCAGAACTTAGAACATTGACTTTTTGTAGTTATCACCATAGGGATAAAGACGATAAACTGAAAAAAGAAGTCAAAGAACATCCAACACAACCTTTACTTTAATAATGTCAGGATCCATTGTTGTTGGTTGTTATTTTTCCCTTCGACTCTACATGTAGCTTCCTGGACTCCTGCTTAAACTAAACCTGCGTCCAATCCTCCATCTGTACTTGGTCAAGTTTCCCATGACTGGTAAGTTTCTGGGTCTCTCCTCCATTTGTCTGCACAGGCCACCCGCCCAGTCATCTTAAATGTCCAATCAGTTCAGCCAACCACACGACTTCCACTCATGACACTCCCAGGAACTATTCCTAGATTGTCTGACACACAATCAACCACAATCCAACTTAGGATTCACTTATCTCTCCCTGGTGAACAAGACCCCCATCAGTGGGTTTCATTCATCTCACTAGTAAGTGCATTCAAGACCCCCCACCCCCCTCACACACTGTTGTAATTAGCAAGGTGTCTTGCCTGTTTTCGTCCACTGTCTCTTGATTGGATCATCTCCCACAGTTAAATATTCAATAAATCCTTTTGTACATTCATTCCTTTGTTTCCTCAGAGTCCTTCATAAGAAGACTAAATGGAACAAGGACAAATGGTTTTAAAGAGTTGATTTAATTTGAGTCCTCTATATGTATATGTTTCTCTTATTGATGCAACCCATCCTTTATACCATGTGGTATGCTTAGAAATTTTGATACATAGAATTTTTTAACACACTTTAAAGGTAGATAAACATCAGCAATCAACTTGAAGATGTTGCTCAATAATTTGCCAGCATTTACAGTTTAAATTATTTGACCAGGAACATAGGAAAGGATTAGCTCATAATGAAAACTTCACTTCCAGTTCTAGAAAACAGAAAACCTCATCATAAAAAATAAAAAAACAACATGAATGCTTCCCAAGGGTTAAATTGGCAAGTACAGATGTCAGATGTAGCTCCTCGGCAGTGCAGAAAATTGTGACTTTGAGCACTTAAAGAAATGATCTGCATAATGAATAAACACAATTATTGAAAGGTGGAATGACATCAACAGTTGCCAGAAACTACTGAAACTCATTTATCTGTGTTGATGGGAGCATTTACAAGCTATCTTAGGTTTTTATTTCTACATTGAGGTACAAAAATATTAATGTCCCATTATTTTTACTTCAAAGTGAAATCATGTGATTATCAGAAATAACAATTAACCCAAGAGCTCAATTTCAGACTCTAGTACATGTAAATGTTTGATATAGTAGGAATATCCACCTGTATATTATATTTGGTAATTATCCAGCTGTAAATTTAGTTCATAACACTAGTTAGCTATATATCATATTTATCTATTAGTAAGATTCTGTTTATAATGGTATTCATCTTTATACTTATCCAGTAGAATCCCATGTCCTGTATTTATAGAACCATTATTTATCCTGCACTTGCTGCTATTGCACTTATGGTTAGACCTAAACTGCATTTTGTTACCTTGTACCTGTACCTGTGTAATCACAATAAAGTTAAATCTAATCTAAAAAAAATCTAAAAGCAGTACTGAATAAGTATGAGCTGCAGTAAAAGATGGAAGGAAAAATGATCTTCTATCATCATATGATGGCAGCAATCTCGCATCCGAAAAAGCACCCATCACCTATAGCAACTGTAGCACAGGTTGCTGAAAGGATTATTATTCTAACTTTTTTTGCGGCACTAGACTTGACCATCTGCCATTTACTTTACAAGCTCAGACTTGTGCACTATATGCCTGTATGTGATTTTATGAAAGGGCTGAGGTTAACCTTGTAGTGATGTGCCTCTAAGCAACCAGGTTGTCAACTTAAATAAGAGTAACCCAGCTTTTCAGTTTCAAGGCTTGATGTTGTAATGCCGGATGATGGGAGACATAAGGCGGCTACATTTAACCAGAAAACATGCCAACATTGGACATGTTGGGATTTGTTGTGTCAAATGATGCTTATCAAAGCTTGCCTTCATCACAGATGAAAAGTTTTGTCCTAAACTGAACTAAAAATAATCCAAAATTTTGGTTTAAAAAAACATAAACATAAAAAACATAAGAGAGCAGTTTAAGGACCTAATATCTCTAAAATTTTATGACACATTGTACAGCTGGAAACAGTGGTATAATTTATTAACGTCAGAAATCAGACCGAAAGCTACTGCTGAGAGTTACTGCTGCTGAAGGTGGCTTCACAAGCTCCTGAAACATACGGTGTTCTTGGTTTTTCATTCAACCTTCCCACGTCTGCTCCTTCCGAGACTCCCCTCTCTTTCCTCCTGCCTCTCACTCATAAACATGCATCTGTTCGTCTCTCTTTGAGGCTTTAGATCCTGGTCCCCCTAACCGCCGTCTTCACTGAAAGGAAAACTCCACCTCCTCGCTGCTGTTTATGTAGTCTCTGACAGTGCATGCTCTCACTCTCTCTCTCTCCATAACCTTCCTCCTCCTCCTCCTCTAAGCATCCTCTCCTCTCACATTGGTCTCTGACTCCACTTGCGCTCACAGCCTCCTGCCTGTTCACTGCCTCTCCGCTCTCCTTACATACACACTCATGCATTCACACACTCTTTCCTCTCTCAGTCTCGTCACTCTCGGTCCTGTGCGGACTTGAGCTCCGGGAGTGAAAGAAGATGATGCTGTCACTGATACCCTTCTTTTCTATTTAGGAGAAGGGAAAACTAGTCTGTTAAAGATGTTGATGCAACAGCACCTCATTCCTTCTGCCTGCTTCCTGCCAAGCTCCAGCTCATTTTAGGAGGATTTAAGCTATAGAGAGGTTTGCAGTTTTGATGCACCGGATCTTCTTCCTTCCCTTTCCATCGTACCACATCAAAGGATGGTCAGATCCCTGCAGGATCAGGAATATCACTTCTGGAACTGTCACTTGGCTTACTGGCCCGAAATCATTGCAGTCTGAGGTGGCCCTGAAGGGAAGCAGGAGCATGTCAGAGGCACCTGTGAAGCTGAAGAAAATTAGCCGAATGCTTCCCATTTTGCACGACTAAAGACTTTGATCCTGATTGAGATTATCTTGGAACAAATTACTTGGACCCTTTGATTGGTTTTCTGGAGGAATTCCTGGAGGACTGAACCAGCTCTATGGTTTTCTAACTTAGCCAAATCTTTGGTTTCTTGGATCTGACCAAGAGGTAAGGCTTTAACTTTTTCTGTTGCTTCTTTAAACGGCCTTGTCTTTGCTGTCCCTCTACTTTGGTTTTTGCTGAATTAGTTTCTCGTTTGGACAAATGTGGAGCTGTGAAGGTGTGCTCAACCTGCGTCTTATTAGTCATTACAGCCGCTGCTCCGTCCTGTTTACTATGCATCATTCAGTGTCTGCAGCGACGGCGGCTCTCTTCTTTTCAGCGTGCCTCTGCTCAGCTGCAGAGCATAGAGAAATGCTGCTGCAGACGGGAAGGCAGCGGTAGCGGGTATTACGTGGATTTGAGTTTGGCTCCTAGGTTCCTATTTTTTGTTTTTTCTTTTCAGTCTCATGACAAGTGTTCAGAACATGTCTAGTCAACATTTACTTTCAGCATCTACTAGGTGCTTGATTTTACTGACAGAAATAAAATGTTTTGTTGTTGAGAAGAATTTTCCATTAGAAAATAGTCTATTTCCCTCCCTTTTGTAGCTTCTATTGCATGTTACATTCCAAAGGTGGAGTTTGAGCTGTCTTTGGTTTATTTCCTCAAGGGTTTCATTATAATCCAGTATAATTGTGTGGAAAAACTCCAGCTTTTTTAAATGCGTTTCAATTTGCTAGTTCATACATACCTGCTAAAAATTAGTTTTTGCTGGTTGTTTTCATAATTTTCACAAATATTTTTTCAAGTATTTGATCATTTCAATTTCGTTGTGCAACTCGTTGAACAAAGACAGTCTTCCGATTCTAAGTGGGCTGCTTTTTTGCGAAACAATGTACTGTGTGTGCAAAAGAAAACAAAACATCTAACTTGTGTCATCATGTTTATTATCGTCTTCTGCTGTTATTGCACTGACAGATCTACTATTCCTGTTGGTTTCTACTTAACTGGTAACAGATTTACCCTCAGCTAATCTATATTGTCTTCTGTTTATTTCCCTTTCTTTTATTTTTTTTAGAGAGTTTTGCTTGTGAACCATCCCAGGCTTATTAGTTTAAAACTTTAGGCTACCAGTTTTCATTGGTTTAGAAGTGCCTATATTTATTAAAAACATTTTTTTTTTACCATTTTTAAGATTTTAGTATATCCTTTAGCTGTGTCTGGTTTATTTACATCAGATATTGATCTAATCTAGAAGTACTTCTTTGCTCTTTTTGTTGTACAAGTGTAATATTTTCAGGTAATACTTCATCATTGGCTAGGTTTACATTTAATTGTCATTCTAATTCTAGGTTTGTTGTTTTATTTCTTTAGGAAAAATAATCCATCCAGTCATACTGTGTATATTGCTTTTGTTAGAGATGTAATAATGATGCAAATTTATATTGGCCATGATTCAATTAGTAGGTCAAATATTCATTCATTTATATGCATAAAATAGGCTCTTGATTTTTTGCCATCTGTAAAGTTCATGCAACAAGTCTCTTGGCATGTGCTTTGATTTATAAAAGGGGAAAATCTATACCATACTATAAACTGTATTGCTTCTATATACACTACTCCAGTCTAACAGATGCTGTTTCTTTTATCAAACTGTTTCAGTTTTAGATTTCTTTTGAAACTGCTGTTTTATTGTTTAAAAGTTATTTCATCGTAAAGGTGCCTTTTATTTTGTTTATATTGGCTTTAAAAATTGGCTTTTTATCCATCCTGAATTTATTTTTACTTAACTTCAAATCCAGATTTTTTATTCTCATTCGATTTTGTTAATATAATGGTCAATTTGTCTTGAGAACACGTGTCCATTCTGCGAGTTGATAGATTTTTATCTTAAAAAACGTAAAGTGTTTTTTGATGTTTTTTGGACAATCTGAAAATACAGCCTTATTGATTTAGTTTTTCTTTCAATATATACCTATATGGATTGTGTTTTAAAAATAAACTTTTTTCAAATAAGGTTTAACTGGTTTATTTGGTTGACTAATGGCTGATCTTTTTAACATTCAGTCATTAGGCGATAATTTAGGAAACCACGAAATATGAAATGCATTCTTCTAAAGAAAATCTAAACTGTTTGTCTGTGTATGTATACCAACTTTTTCACAAAGACATTGACTATATTCATAAAACTTCATTAAAGCCGTTTTTACCTAATCACTCTTAAACATGCAGATCAGTAAGTAATTTGTGGTCAAATGCATCGCACAGAGATGTGTGACAGGAAGGCAGCTGGAATTAAACCTACATACAGTATATCAGATGCAAGACAATAACTTTCTAATAAGCCACTGTCACCGCAGATTATGTTGTAAACCTGGGGCCTGCTTAACAAAGCAGGTTTACTGAAAACCAGTTTTCTAAACCTGAAATCAGAGAATCTCTGAGTTTTCCGTTTCACCAAGAGAGTTTACTCTTTCTCCCTCTTGTTTCTTCACTGTCACCAGTCACGTTATTTTATTTTCTGATTCAATCAGTAGAGTTCTGTCATAGTTTTGTGTGAACAAAAAAAAAAAGAAAATTAGTCACCAAATCTGTTAGACATATTAGGTAATTCAGAAATAATTAAATATTTATAGGGAGAGGGTTCTCAGACCTTGCATAGATGTCCTTTTATATTCAGTTATCTTTATGAGCGTTATGGTTTTACTTCACAATCTATCACATACAGCCATGACCTCATCTGTCCTCACATTTGCAGCATTGACTTCTTTTAAAGGTATTTATGAGTAATTAATATCAGTGAGAGCACATTGATGCTTATTTACTGTGTAATGGAAGACGGAAATAAAACGAGGAGGAACCTCTTGAGATAATGTTCAAGTCTCAACTGTATGAACAATTACTATACTTCATCTTCACCTGATCCACTACCATTCAACCAGTAAACTAGTTTCCATGATAAGAACAGACTATGGCAGGCCTTTTGGGTATTTATTAGTAGCTATTTTTTTTATTTGTATCACAGTTTTTTCTTGTCAAAATGAACTTTTTGAATGAAATTAAATTCTTCATATCTAAAATAAACATTCTGGATGTTTAAAGAGGAATTTCAGATCTCTGTATTCTTAATTTTACAGGTCATGATTTCATATTATAATGATTAGAAACAAATCTTATGTTTCAGAAATACATATTCAGTTAAGCTTATAAATGTCAAAATGCATACTTAAAATGTGTTCAAGGTATATGAAATTAAATTCTTATTAGTACAATTTTTTTCATTTTCTTTTTGAAATTCTCTTTCTGCTGGCAAAAATGTCATTTACAAAATGTGTTATTACAATTCTGTCTGGGGATGTGATTTTAACAAGGAAGAATCCTATTTTTGTGATCTAAAAAATGAGAGGGATTTTGAGGAATGTTGAAATGGCCTTCCAGAGCGACTAATCCAAAACATTAACTTGAGCAGCAATCTTCCCCTACATCAAGGGCTGGATTTATCAAGATCCAATTTTGCGTGCAGTAATTTGCGCTCGCAAACTGGAATTTTGCGCGAGGGGCTGAACCATGGTTTGCGGGTGATTTAACAAGAGTGATTGCGTAACTGGTGGAAGGTGCAAAACTGTTAGAGACACCCTATTTAAATGATGGTTTTGCGCGTTTGGTGGTTTGCGGCATGGCGAGTTTGGACAGCAGAAGGCGCAAAAGGAAATTCGACCCCATGGAAATGGAGGTATTGGTGGATGAAGCCAACAAACATTTAAGTGAGCTACAGCAAAGAAATGTGACTGTCATACAGAGGAACGTTATATGTGAACAAATCTGTAATAAAGTAAACGCTGTTGGTGAAACCTTGCGAACAGTGGATGAAGTAAAAAGAAGATACCAGGATATTAGAAGGCGAACCAAAGAAAAAATGGCATATAACAAAACATCTGCGAACAAAACAGGAGGGGGCACAGTAGATGAGATGCCTCTGACCAGCATTGAGGAACAAGTACAGCTGACGTTCTGTGAGGAGCAAATCACTGGAATTGCAGCTCCAAAATGGCAATGCTGGATAAACGATATGTTTTGATCGTTTCCTCGTTCATTCCACAAATATTCACACGGAGTGAAAAACTGCGTTCTCTGCGTCTCCTTGCTTCATTTCAATATCTCCTTCTTGCAGCAATAACCGCTGCCATGTGTGCGCAATTACGCATACAGACCATTTGCACCTTCTTTTGAAACGTGTTAAATATAGAGTCAGATACCGTAAGCAAAATTGCTTTCAGGTTTGATAAATCACTTTGCGAGTGCTAAATTAATATATTTACATGTTCTCCTCCCACAAGACGCACTTTTTGCGTGTAAACGCCCCATATTGCATATTCATTGCAGAAAAAGTACTAAATGGATAAGAGGCGCTATTTAGCACGTTTTAAAGACCAAATCCTTTTAGCACGCTGTTGATAGATCAGTTTGTACATTTTTTAGCGTGCGCAGTGAAATAGCTCACGTTTTTATACACGCAAACCTTTGATAGATCCGGCCCCAACTCTCTCTTCTATGCAGCTGCAGCGTGGTCCTTTATTTCTACATTACATTAAAATCTCTATTTCCAGTGGTGTGAAACAGGTACTTCCTGTAGACCTACCCATAGTTGATTAAAAAAACTCGCAGTGGTTTTTATGAAACTGAAAGTTTCCAAACATAGGCTAAATCAATTCAGTGTTGAGAATTTGAGTTCGAGGATTGATAGGTAGATGGATGGTCAAATAGAGAGATCAAAACAATAGAAGAAGGGATGATTGGTTAATCAGACCATGGATGTATGGATAGGTGGATAAAAAAAAAGAGACTTGGACACTATGAAGGGACATCTATCTTAAAAGAGGTGTTGCTTAAAAGCCCTGACATTCTGGAAGGCCTACTTTTTTATAAATTCAAATTGTATAGTATCACGTTGTCAGTTGTTTTGAACTTTGCTGAATATTAAACATTTCCCAAAACACAATGTATTTCTTTGCCTGCCTTCTGCAGTTGGTTTTTGTGCAGTCTTTTGCAATGTTTGGGTCAAAATTTACTGTAGCTTGGTTTTCAATGTAGCTTGACACCATCGATGTCAGTGTGTGCATAAATGGGTGAATGAATGAATGTAGTGTGAAGCTCTTTGGTCAAGTCTACAAACTTGGAAAAAGTGATATGTAAGTACAGAAAATGTACCATTTAAGTAAATCACCATAATACTTCCCTAGTGTGCCTACAGTATGGTCTTTGTTTTGGATCACAGATGGAGCTTAGTTTACTTGTTATATACTATCTGAGTTTAACCTGGCCTTATGACTATAAACCAATATCTTTGTTTTATAATATGGTTAATAAAGTTCAATATAGCAGCAATGTGTGGTTTTAGGCGAAAAGTACTGTCTCTTCCTTTGGTATGCTAAAGAGCTCTGATTAATTCATCTTCTCAAAATGGAGAAACTATAAAAACTGTAAATATATATAGGCATGGCTGCACATCCATTAGGCAAAATAAAGCCCAGAGCTACAATGAGAGGGCTTAGATATCTCATGTGTTAGATCACCTAGTCATAGTCCATTATATGTATTGCTCTGACACATACAACTACCTAATGATTTACATTGTGTTCATAGTGTTATACGAATATGAAATGTTCTATGGGCATGAAAAAAAAAAATCAAGAATCAGTAAAATTTTCCCCTACATCAGCTTCCTTTAGTACCAGCTGCATGTGAAACTCTGCTGTGCATCCTGATATGTTCTCCTATATAACACCCTGTCAAACAGCGTTACCGCAAGGTTTCTCCACATGAATATTCCAGATGTGGATGTGTTGCATTCAGGGGTTCTACCTTCAGTTTGTTCAGTGTCAGTAGCTCCTGCCAGGAGACAATTACCCCAGAATAGGATAACAGGAATTACAGTGTGCTGACCTCACATCATGTGATCATCTCTAATCTATGGCTGATTTTTTTCCTTCAGCAGATGGTGGTGTTGAACCATCTCTGTAAAAGAGAACTTTCACGTTCTGGATGGCTGCATTTTCAGATAACTGATATCTGTCTAGTCTTAAGTATATGTCTTAAATATATTTACAAGAAAAATATAATATAATTACAAGATAAAAAACAGAGAACATGCTCACTCTTACAGAAAACAATGTCTTGCTTATATAAACTGTTTCAAATATATCCATAGATGCACTCATGGTACAGTTATCCTGCTTAGCCTGAAATTGAAACATACTGAGTGCCCTGAGCCAGACACCATAAAAGGAAATCTGTTTCATGATAACTGCAGCAAAAATACAACTCGTATTTCTCCACTATGTAAAAAAAAATTGTTAATAATATAGCATGGGTGTTTTTAAAATTGTGTTTCTAATTACTTATATTTTTAAAATAGCACTGCTTAGTTCAACAAAAAACAACATGCAGTAACTATTAAAACCAAAGATTGTAATTTGAAATTTATTTTTCTGATTCAGTGTAAGGTCAAAGTTATTTGCACAAGCTCAAATATATAGACCTATATATTTTAAATTTACTTGAATAGTAAATCAATTTGAATCAATTTGTAGTACAGCTCTTAATTTAGGTATACTGACAAAAAAAAGACTTGCTTTGACAGAGCTTACTAGACTGTTTACTGCTCTATACAGTTGGAAGAACTTGGTAACTCAGTGAAGATCTGTGAGGGAAGGTTGTTCTTTTGTCGGGGATATCTTTCAGAACCGTTTCTAATCATTTAGAGATTCTAGGACAATCAGTTTAAATGGTACAAATGTATAAACTATTCAGATGAATAACCAGTTTGCCAACATCTAGAAGACTGTGCCACTTCCAGCTCAGTACTAGATGCTGAATATTGCTTCAGCAGCAATTTTGTGAATCAAGATTTGCGAACCTAATGGGCAAACAGAAAATAAATCTATCAGCGAGGAGAGATTCGCAAAGTACTTTGCTGGATCTGACAGTGTCACTGTCTTTTAAACTGCATGAATGAACTTTAAAAACCAAAAGATTTGGTGTAAGACTCTTTTGAAAAAAAAAAATTTAATGAAGCGATTCTAGATCCTTAGTTTAAAGAATTGCTGTTCAAATCACTTGAAGATCCCTTGAACATTCCCGTCATTCTCACAGCAAGGCTTGTTTGCAGATACACATGGTTTTAAACAAGGAAAAAGACTAATTTATACATTCAAGTAAACCATACAGACAAGCCAGCTCTCTTCTAGATACAAAACATTTAATGAAATGAGACATACAGTATGTTAAGATGATTGGCCCTATTGGCAGGAAGAATCTTCAGAAGCACTGAACCAGCTGTCCAGCATAGTGGTGGCAGCATCATGCTTTGACCTTTTTTTTTTTACCTACAATTGGTAATGGTACACAAAGTAGCTAAAAAAACCATGAACTCTCACCTCTTTTTCTACCAATACCACAACTTGGCACCTATAGTTAATACATGGAAACAAATGTTTCAGCAGTCAGTGACAAACATCCAAAGCTGTAATTTCAATGAATAAAGCAGGCTAGATTTAAGGTTCTGAACTATCTCAGATCTAGACCCTGTTAGAAATTAGTGTACATTTTAAAAGCCTTGTCAGCTCTACTTACTCAACTAAAAGTAGTGAAAACTGATTAATAACCAAACAGAATTGTGCCAGAATGTTTTTGATAGTTAAACATATGCATGGTATAGCTCACAGAGAAATATTTAAGCAAATATTGGTGCAGATGTATGGATATGTCTGTCCCTGTATGTATAACCCTGACTTTGTAGACGGATTAGAAGAAACACTATGATTTAAAGCTTGAGGTTAGATTTTTTTTATGATCTTTGTGCCCTGAAAAAAAAAAGGTTCAAATAAATGGTTAAAAGGCAAAAATAAATGAAATGAATGCCTTTGAGAAAATTTGACCTTACTGAAACCGTATTCAACACTGAATAATAATTCAGCTGCTCTGTTTTAATTAAAGCAAATTCTTCTTTTAATGTTTTACTGGGGCTCTTTCATGTAAATATTCCAGAGTTGCTTAGCTTTGGCTCATATTCTTGTGTTTTTACCAGTTTCTTGGAGATGTTGATCTATTTTGGGTTCATTTAAAGCCTCACTCCAAGATAAAGCTTAGTAATTCTCTGTTGCAAAAACAGAACTGCTTTTCCGATCATATTCCTTTGGGGCTTAATGCAGCAGACATAAATGTAGGAAGCAAAGAAAAAACTATTTATCAAGATCGAAAAAGGGAAGTGGAAAAATGTAGAAACGCATGCTGGAACATAAATTCTCTCCTCCCACATCATTAAAGTCTAAATAATGAATTAAAAAGGTGATCTAGTTTACTGAGAATGTTACTGAGGAGGAGCCTTATATCTGTTTACTTCTCTGTTCAGAAGCATCCAAGGCTTTTTGATGATGCAGAATGTAAGACATACGACTTGCTGTTTTCTTTTTGTCTGTGATTTACATTATTGCAGAAAGCTACTGTAATCTCAAAATAAGTCCAAATTCAATGAGATTTCAAACTGAAACAACGAGAGGTGTGATGCTATAAGGCCATAAGGCAGATATGGAGACAAACTTTAAAACTGTAACAAAACGTTGTAAATGTCAACATCTTTCATAAACCTTTTGATTTCCTTTATAATACTTCCACAGGTCAAAAATTCCCTTTAAAGATGGGAACAAGCTGCATAAGACCTGGTGCATAAAACCAGCTGAATTACGTGACACCACTGAATGTAACATACACACATCAACACACCACGCCAGTCGCTTCTGATCTAACAAGCTGAAACAACTCTGTTTGTATTTTATAAACATCACACAGCACTGGTAAGAGGGATTCAGACAGGTAATAATAAAGAAAACTCAAACGTTCTGGCTCCCGTCCATATTGCTCTCCATTATTTACTTCCCTGATTTCCATCACACTGTCAACATAATCAACACTAAGCCAGTGTGATGCTGTCATCAGACAGGCAATGGTTGGGACAGTGGTCAAGCAGCACACCATTGAACACAGCATATGAATGTCAACCCACCGTACCAATCGCGTCTGATCCATAAAGCCAACTCTGTTTACATTCGATAAACATGGAGCAGCCCTGGTGAGAGGGATTCTTACAGATAAAAAGGTGAAACAATAAAGTCCACTTAGAATGCCCTGGCTTGATTACATGTTGCTCTCCAAGATTTACTTTATTGATTTCTGTTGCACTGGTGAAATCATCAATGCTAGCCCAGCATGATTGCATGGGTTAAACTCAGCTTTTTTGCCAGTGGGAACAGAGCCAAATGCCGATTGTTAACGGGTATACCCATATCTGAAAAACCTTGTTAAATGTGTTATTTTCAGTGGGAAAGAGGCTAAATTTGACTTAAGCGTCTCTCAAATGATGTTATATAGGGTGACACTTTGTGGTAAAGCTGCATATTGCAACTCAATAACAACTAAATTGACCCATCAATTATCAGTGTAGAAATTATAGTTGAGTATTGGCATGGGTGGTGCATTAAGCTAGGTTTCATGATACTTAGGTCACAATAGGATATTATGACAATATTTTAATATAACTATGTAATGAAATATTTTTTACAGCTATCAAAGGTAAATGTATGGATAAAAAAGCATGTGGTTTAAACTATATATTAATCTGAATGTATTGAATATTTAGTTATTTTGGTATCCATGTTGTTTGGGGTTTGTCAGTCCACTTCTTCCACTGTGATTGCTTCAACTACAGATATTGAACTGCGCCACAAGGCAAAAAGGCAAAACACAGCCCTACTTTTACTTCACTCCCACTTTATCTTCAATCTGGCGTAGAGATTAGCGCATTGCGCTTGGAATCCAAAGGTTCCCCACTCCCATGGACTGACACTCAGGGTCCCTTAGCAAATTACTTTAACCCCACACTGCTCCCCGGATGCCACACAATGGCAGCCCACAGCTCCCCAAGAGGATGGGTTAAATGCAGAAAGTTCATTTGTGGGGAATGTTGGCCTAGTGGTAAGAGCAGTGCGCTTGTGCTCTGAGAAGGTTGCAAGTACCCTTTTCGATCTCCACAGCCTCCACTCTGGCTTCCTGAGCATGACCCTTAACCCCCCACTGCTCCCTGGGTGCCACACCATGGCAGCCCACTGCTCCCCAAGAGGATGTGTTAAAATGCAGAGTGATTTTCCCCATTGTGGGACAATAAAGGAATTTACACTATCTGCCAGAGTGGCGGTGCAGAGGTAGCCCATTTTCCCTCATTGTTTTACTTAAAAGAAAGGAAAAAAAAAAAAATTTTGATGATTGAAGTTTTTTTTAAAGGCCGAAACAGATAAAGAATATTATGGCATCACATCAGTCTGACTGATCCCAGATATGTGCAGCAATATTTTTGAGTGGATTCTTGGAGCCGGTATTGCTTTTTCTTCCTCCATTTACATGATAGTGTTGTGAGAGTTTACCAAAAGATTATGAACATATTAAATAACTAAAACGTAAGTTATAGTTAATGAATAGATCATTCAAATCAAGGGTAAAACTAATTATTGTCAGTTGACCAGGGTTTTAGCACCTTACCTCAAAGGTTGGACTCCTTAATCCGGCTGTTTAAAATTCAGTTGTCTTTCACCACTTTAGTAATTTAGACTATGGCTCTTAGCAACGTTATTAATCACCAACCAAATAAATGTGTCTCTGTTCATTCAGATACTACTAAAAGAAGAGGGAATCCAGCCTGAGTGATAAATTGTTCACTGTGTAAAACACAAAAGACTGAGTTAAAATACACTGGTACCTTTATTAGCTACAATCACACAGTATTATATCTAATATCTAAGCAAACACTAAACACTACTCGAAATAAGTGAAAATGCAGAAATAAAAGGGGAAGAGGGGTTTCAAAGTCCATTCAAAGTCTGAGGGATGTTCAAAGTTTAAGACTTAATACTTTGAAAGTGTCCTTTAAAAACAGCAGCAGATAAATGAGAAGAAACCCAGAGAAGTTAAATGCTATAAAAACAGTGAAGTTTCTTTCAGTTTATGGTGAAAAATGAATAATGACTCAGGAATGCATTAAAAAACAATGAGGCTGAAGGACCCCTTAGTTTAGCTGGCCCCAGGGGTTCTGATTCTGGTCTGGTAAGGTCCAGCTGAAACAAAGACAGGGTTAGCTTACGATGCAGCCTCCATAACGTGTTTAGCACAAGGTAGCTAGAGCTACAATGCTAGCCAGTTCACTGCAGTAGCTGGCTTCAGAAACACGTGACTTGTTCAGTCTGCAGTGAGCATTAGCATTCAGTTAAAAGTCTTAAAACCATCAGCAGTTGAATCAGAAAGCTTATTTAAAATAAAACACAACTATCTATTCTACCTAGTTCAGCCAAGCAGAGCACTAATTAACCATCAGATGGAAAGGAGGGGAAAGGAAGATGTTACTGTTTAGGTTCGGTGGAGGGAAGGCCTTTGGCTCGGTCTGGTTTTCTGCAGATCCTGTCTTCAGTCCAGGCCGTCCGTTCATCAGCAGCTCTCAAAGAGATTTTGGATCAATTTGATGCAATAATGACAGGCAGCTTTTCAAGAGGGTTAATTTTATACGGTAGCCGAGACGTCTCACTTTTAGCTACCGTGGTTTGCTTGTAGCCGCAGCCTCGAGCAGTACCTCCTCGGTGCTGCTCTTTCTCTCTGTCGCAGGCAGTCACGGGTCTGTCAGCTTCTAACAGCTCATTCGGCGAACAGCGATTGGGGGCCCCCGCCGATCCGCTCTTCTCTGTCTCTGCGTTCAACAATGTGTTCAGCTCCTTTTGATTTGAAGTAAAAAAGCAGTCTGACTGGGTCCAGCGAGCGTAGACTTCTCCAGAGGGATTTGGTCGCTATTTGGCGCACACTTCAGCTAGGGGAGCACTCAGACTAGCCTAAGTGGCACATGGCCAAATAGAAAGTTGTAACAGGAAGTTGGCTCTTTAAAAATCTCCGCCAGAGGGGTGTGTCTTCATAAGGGAGTAATTCCGATTATATGAGCTGCACTTCACACAAGTGAAGAGCAACAATAGAAATTACACAATGAAAACAAATGTTGCACTTGCCTGGCATCATCTCCCAGAAGACTGTGGAAGTGCCAGAAGCCTGAGTTCTTGTAAGTCGAAGTTAAAACCCATTTGTTCAGAACTGCTTTTGACTGTTTAAGTTGATGTATCATTAGTTTAAGATTGTGGTCCAACAGTTTTATTTGCTTTAGTACTCGCTTTTACCTTTAATTGCTTTCATTATACTTTTACTTCACTCCCATTTTATCTTTTAATTGGTATAAAGCACTTTAAATTGTCTCTGTGCTAAATTGTTAAACAAATAAACTTGCCTTGAGTTAGAATCTCAGTTCAAACAAAACAAAACAAAAAATCTGTTATAAAATCAAACAGAACATTACAAATTTATAGCGAATTGATGGGTGTGTTTCTATATGTAGTTCAAAAAACATGGCTTCTGAATGCAAATTTATATTGACATGCATGCATCAGTCGATACGATACAGAAAACATGTTCATATTAGCCATAAATATTGACCAGAGGATGTATCAGTCTATCTCTTTGTCCATTTGTTCCTAGTGATACAGATGCATATTAACAGACTTTTCCAGCTGTTATTCCATTTAGACAGAATTTGTGGGATAAAATATTGATGTGCTTCATCTGTTTTTATTATTTCTTTAAAACTATCAAGAGTACCTGGTGCTGTATACAGAGCCGAAAGTTTAGTTATTTCCCTAGATAAGCTCCAGTGTGGATGGCAACAGGAGACAACAAGCGGCAGAGGAGGCAGAGGTCTTGGAGACAGATGAGAAACAGGGACAGCTTGAAACACTGATGTTCTGATTAATCTGAGAGTTGTTCTTTTTTTTTCTTTTTGACTCCCCTTCACCTCATAGAGCACTTATAAATTACTCAGGCTAAAAACAAGCCCAGAGTCACATGCATGAGAATCATAACTGCATTAGTTCTGAGAGGCTGTCACCTGAAAGCTGATTCAGAGCCAGAGGACAGGCTCATTCGTCCTTCAGCAAGATGCCATCCTGAACAAATCAGCTGGTTTTTAGTCCTCTGACAGCTTTGTCTGTTCCTTTTCAGCCTCAGGACACAAACGTTTTGTGAACAGATCGACTTTAAGGCATGAAAGATAGAATTTAAAGGAAAGCTGTGTGGGGAAAACGATCGAATGGGCATTATACAGAGGAAGCTGAACCTGATATGAAGCTGAAATGAAGATGATGGAGGGAAGTTACTTAAAATGGCACAAACCATTTCAAAGATCCAGCATTTCTCATCTAAGAGGCCGCTGCCTTTACTTCAATTGGTTTTCATTCTGTTTGGTCATAAAATAAAAGGCATTTTTTCTCTGCTTAGACCGACTGAGTGAAACTGAGCCTCGTGTTTTCTGCAGTAATCAAACACGTTGGGGTACAAGCAGTGTTTTCACATGCAAGTGGTTAATTAAGGAAATGTTCGCTGATAGAAATATGATTTTTTTTGGTCAGTTTTGAGCTGTAACTTAATTAGAACTTAGTGTCAAAGATAGTTTTTCGTAAAACATGGAATGAAAATGACATACGATATTTAATACAACATACCCCCCCCCCCCAGAGTCTGTGGCAAACATGAAATTGTATAAATAAACAGATTCACGTCGTGTTTGGAACAATCTTACATGTTAATATTGAGTTCCATTAAAGCTTTATGCAAAAGAGAACCACCCCTGGCCTCTTCTCTCATTAGGTCACCCTGTTATATTTTTGTTTAGGCTGCTGACCCACATACAGAGATTAACATTCCCAGAAGACACAAAAATAAGTTGGTATTTTAAAAAACCTGGTCCCCTGAGGGACCAGATCAGGGACCCTCACCTTCATTCTAACGGAACAAGCAGCAATAAAGTGTCCAAGGTCACCACAGGAAAAGCACAAGCAAGACCCTTTCAGTTTGTTCAATTTGATTGGGTTTTGGTTTGGGTACAGGGTTTGAGGGAGGAGAAATTATAAAAAAATGGAAAACATTTAAGTTTCAAGGCACCATAGTCCCAGCCTAAGGCTGCAGAATTCATTGGAAAACTCTAGCCCTATATAGTTTAGCGGATTCAGTTTGTTTATATGGATGCATAGGGGAGATTGCTGCATGCTTTTCTTGTAAGGTAACCACTGATACTCAAGATTTTATGGAAAGCATTTACATCTGTGCCCCTTCAGTAGCAACCAGCTTGCTACTTGTATTGGAAAATCCAATTTGCCTCATCTGCAGTTTTTATTATGATGCTATCAAAAGAAACTTTTTAAAAACATTTTAGGCAAATGAAATGATATGGTAACTTCAAAGTAATTGCCAAAAATTGTATTGTTTCCTGCGTGTAGACTGAAGCAGCATAAAAAATATGTTTGCAATATAGAAACTGTTTAACATATATGCTTTTTTGTTTTTCCGTTCCTATGATTTGTGTATTCCATTTTTTTTTCCTTTTCCTTGTCATGCTGTTCCCTTTAATTGCCTTCTTCTGCATGTTCCTTTTTTTTTTTTAGCTTTTCCAAACAACTCATCGTGATTTCTTGGTGTTCCTAAATACATCTAACACCTCTTCTCTTAATCAGATGCTTTCATCCAATTAGGAGCAGAAGAAATTTGTTTTATTACTTACAGTTCTGTAAGAAAACATCACTGTAAAAATCATTTTTCTCTCTGTTCAGTAGATGTGTGTTTGGATGACTGTTGTTGACGTAAGGAGGATTGTGTGTGAGCGGCAAATCTCTCTGGGGAGGCTTGAAAGGGGGATTCTGGAGTTGACTTCCTTTCCGCTAATTACCCGGCAGCGTCCTCACTAATTGTCAAGACTTCACATGCATTTGATGTCTTTAAATATCCAACAGTATGAAGCCACCTGAAGGAAGCTGGGAACTGGTGAAACGAGAGGGAGGAAAAAAAAGAGGTCAAAGCAGCTGCTTTGAAGTCGTGCAGGACCCGTAACCAGCAGAATAACTGCTGGTGGATGTGGGTTCATCCCGAAGGAGAAAAGGAAAAAGGCAGCTGAGCTCTGCACACACATTAGCTTTGAGTAAATAATGTTAAATTACATCAAAAAGAGATGAAAATCAATTTCTAAACATACAGAACACGTAGTTTAACATGATCTGCAACGATTGTGGCAAACAAAATATTTCTTAAACTATTCTGAATTAATCTCACTAGGGTTATAATGAAAGTTCAAATTGAAGCATAATGTGTAATAATGTTCTAGTCAAAGTTTAAAGGTATAGTGTAGAGTAGGGTGACCAAACGTCCGTATTTCCCAGGACATGTTCGTATTTCACGTCCTGTCCTGGGCGTCCCTGGTTTTTTTTTAGAAAGTGAGGAAATGTCCTGTTTTTTTAAATTACCTTTAATGGACCATTAAATTTACAGACGCTAGGGCACTGCGCACGACGCTGCGTGT
>NW_015150948.1:571946-573059 GCF_000732505.1 Cyprinodon variegatus
AAATCATTTTTAATAAACCAACTGTTAATATCATTTTATTGTAGGATTACCTAGGCCTATGCATGGGAACAGAGATCCCCCGCCACCGCCCCCCCGCTCCAAGGTGTCCTGGTTTTTCAAAATGAAAATATGGTCACCCTAGCTTTAATAATGTAGGCCTGAGTAATCCTTGGGAATTCTTTTTATTGAGCAGCAGCCCCTTCCTGTTCTGGAAAGTGACTATCCATTATCGTTTTACAAAGAGCAGAAATTACTTGACCGTTCTTGGAAGCATCTTCCATGACTGTGCGGCACCTGCCCAATAAACCATAGGCTTTGTTCAGCTTCCCTGAAAAAAGAGCACAGTTGCAAAAAATTGCGGGATTCTGGTGACAACATGAAATGCAGACATTTCAATTGAGAAAGCTTCCTGGTGGGGAAGCGAAACGTCTTCAAACCTTGGAAACCAAGTCCAGTGGATTGTTTTTAAACTTTTATGGAATGACTATGACCTGGATGACTGAGAATCTTCATCAGCATACAACATGAAATGGTCGACATCTACACAGGAAGAGGCGGCATCGCAGTGAAAGCAAGTGCCTTTCATCATAAATATGCCTATAGTTGACTTTGAAATGCCTTAAAAAATTAAGTAGGACTTCTAAGCTGTATACATAGTACATAAATAAACAATACAATATCCATTACAGTTGGTAGTGCTATAGCTTGAACCACAAAGCCTCTGGCCTCATTCATTGTTTGACCTAGCATTACTGGGTTCTCTAGAATCCTTTCACAGTTCAAAGACAGTTTGGTTGTAGTTGAATATGGCCCTTATACACAGTATAAGACTATGTATATGGTTGAATTTTCTTTTATTCTCTTTGCTGTAGTGACAGCTGATCAGTCCGGGTTGATCCCCTTCTCTTGAACACCGAATTTATGGTTTAAAATTTATAGATAGAAAAGGGAGGCAATATCCCTTTACTACACTGAACATTGGAGCCAACATAAACATTTATATATATAAAATACTCAATTAGGTAAACATTTGGAAATCAAATGTTCAGATTCCTCAAAAACCTAGAAAAAAAATCTTTAAGAGTGTGTGTTTAAAAAAAAAAAAAAAAATAA
>NW_015150948.1:573242-625680 GCF_000732505.1 Cyprinodon variegatus
TCTATTCCAAGGTTGTCAGAATTACTGATTTGTATATCAGTGAAGAGTTTTGCAAAGGGTCAGGAATATCTATTATTCAAAATGTAAAAATATGAAATAAAGTGTAATGTATTAAATACAATTTTACAGTTTTACTGTTTCAATAATTATGTTACAGTATAATGAGGAAATTGCTGATATTCAGATAAATATATGTATATAGTTGCAGCATATTTTCCAGATTGATTTTTATTTTTGCAGCTGGCAGAGAACATAGGAATAAAAAAGTTAAATAATAAAAAAAAAACACCCAGAAGATTAAAACTCTAACCTGTACACCCATTAGGATTATTTTCCAAATGATAAAAAATGTAAAAGGTGGCAGCTAAATGGGATCTTTAAAATACCATTGCAGGTTAAGCAAATGGGTCATCTGGTAAAAACCTGCAGTGAAATACTTCACATTAATATCTTAAGCAATTATGAAATAAATGTTGAGTTAAAAACCGGAATGATATATGTGCAGAATGCAGACTTATGAAGCTCGTCTTTGTTTACCGTGATGTTTTTATCCTGTGTTTATCATTAAAACTCATTTCCAAAGATATCTCAGATCACTGGCAAGTCCTTTCTCTCTGTTTTGGGCTTCATTCCCCTCCTACATGAGTGATCCTGACAGCCTACATTAGCAGAGTAGAATTTTCCTGACAACCTGATTTGTCTCGCAGAGAAAAAAAAAAGTTTACATGAAGGTGGGGAAACCTGGCTTCGGGGTGGAACGAGGGAGCTGATGGGCTTTTGATTGCGTACTGTAAGTGGAGCAAATACATTAAACCATGAGTCACATTGCATAAATACACAAGGAGAGGTGGAGGCCAAGAGGAATCTGCAATGCCTGATTGCTCACATAGATTCCTAAGAGGCTACATCGTAAATACAGCTGGTGTAATGTCCTGTGAAGGAACATGGCTTTCCAGGGAATAAACGGCACCTGCTCCTAAACCAATTAGCACTTTGGAAGGAAAGAAACAAACTAGTGAGTTCAGAGGAGACAGAAAAAGAGAGTTTGTGGATTTGTAAGCTGTGTGGACTAATTGGACTATTGAAGTGAAACTTTTTTTTTGAAAAAAAACAAAGGTTTCTTTAATTTTCCCCATTTTATTTCTCTTTTTCTATTTGGTCAGACATTTTCAGTATTCTCTTATGCTAGGTTCAGACCGCAAGATGCAGAAGCATCAAAAATGTGCATTTTTTATGCTTGCACAGGTTTAGTTTTGACGCGCAGCTGAAGCATCTTTGCGGCTCTAGCTGCATGGTCGAAAAGTGGGTCTTATGGCCACCCTATCCTTTCTTTGCCTGTAAAAATGGCAGCTATATTTGCTGTGATCTGTGGGTAAAAAGTATTTTTTTTTTAAAAAACTGAGAAAGTCCACCTGAAAACTTCATCTGTGCAGTCAGTTCATCATAATTACGATCCTGCCTTCAGAGCCGCTCAGATCCCCGTAAACTGGTGTTGTGCTGTAACTAGGAATCCCGTTCAACAGCAGCCTCTGGCCTCGCCTTTTGCGGTTCTTGGTGGCTGGAAGTAGATGTTAGCATTTTTCATGTACGTTATCCAAACTGTGGGCACCAGAATAGTAAAATATGACATTTTTCCAGCAGATTTCGACATTTTAAATTAATTGTTAAGAAACTCAGAGGATTGATCATAGCGATCTGCATCAGCAGTGCTGTGTCTGTCTCCATGCCAGCGCCCAGATCAGCTTCTCGGATTGGTTGATGCGGAGCGTTGAGCAGCAAAAGTTTAAATCTTCTAACTCCAGCAGCTGCTGCTTCTGAAGCACGTTGCACACGTCAGATGCTCGAAAACTTATGACACGCTGCGTCAGCTGCTTAGACACGCTGTTCCTGCTGCTCATAACGCGCTACGGGACCTTTTGCTGCACCAAGATGCGCATCAACCATTGACTTTGCATGTAAACTAGCTGCCTCTGCTGCCTCTGCTGCTTGCAGTCGGAATGTTGCATTATCTTTTTCATTGTCTCTCCAGCTTACTTTCTGCAAAATTCTAATTTTGAAACAAAATGCAGTAAATGATGAAAAGATCTAAGACCATTTGTCTATACATTTATCTAATTATTATTTTATTCCCATTGCATCCTTAAAAGGTAACGATAGATGTAGTCTAAATAGATTGTCAAATAATAATGTCAAAGTATAATCGTTTTTTCCCCCCTTTATAAACTTTCACCCATTTTTTGGTTGTAGGAACTGCATTTACAAAAATCTCCTGCAGACCTTTTTAAACAAAACCTGTAAGTTAAAGGAGAATTCCGGTTTTTAACACTTTTAGCCCATTTTCTGTAGTGTCCAGGATGAAATCGAATGATCGACACCAAAATTTTGACAATTGGTCCTGTCTCTGCTTTTTGGCTCATGCAGAATCCCCCCTGGCTGCTTCAGAATGGCTTCCATTGTGCATGTCCGATAATGTCCTTAAAACAACCTTAAACGTTCTTTTTTTTAAATATGCTACTCACCGGGTCGTCAGCGCTGTTCAATGACGTTCCAAAAAAAGTTTCGTGAAGAAAAACCGTTCCTGTCTTGTTTTATTTAGCATTTTGTAAATCCCAGAACTATTTTTTCCGATACATCACAACCGCTTATAAACTTCCGCTTCCCGTTCGAATCTGAAGCGTTGCACACTTCAGACCACTAGTTGGCGACGGTATCCTCTACCGTCAAACTCAAAGTCCAATATGTCCTCCTCAAGAATCCACCTTTCGTATTCCATTTTCAGAGTTTTTTAAAGTGTTTAACAGAGACGTTAGCACCTCGACGTCGGAGTACACAGAGTGAAGCAAAAACACTTGGGCCTTGCAAAAAGACTACAACTATGTGTAAACAGGCCCCATTTCCGTTTCCGCTGGCGGAGGGATATTGACTATTCCAAGAGAACTCAATGGGATTTACAAAATGCTAAATAAAACACTACAGGAACGTTTTTTCTTTACGAAACTTTTTTTGGAACGTCATTGAACAGCGCTGACGACCCGTGAGTAGCATATTTAAAAAAAAGAACGTTTAAGGTTGTTTTAAGGACATTATCGGACATGCTCTATGGAAGCCATTCTGAAGCAGCCAGGGGGGGATTCTGCATGAGCCAAAAAGCAGAGACAGGACCAATTGTCAAAATTTTGGTGTTGATCATTCGATTTCATCCTGGACACTACAGAAAATGGGCTAAAAGTGTTAAAAACCGGAATTCTCCTTTAAAAATGAGAAGAAAGCCAACATCATGGATTCAGATAAACAGAAAAAAGTTTTAATAGAAGCAACTTCTTTATCTGAAAGCTAACTTTTATCTAAACACACACACTTAAAGATTCAAGCAGTTTATGTATTTTATTCATTTTTCAAACACTTTTCTAACCTTGAAAACCCATTAGAATTCAAGCATTTTCTGTTTGTTTTTTTCTAGCGGCAGTAAAAGGGTAATAATATATTTATTGTATGATTTTCCTGTAAGGGGATACAAATGACCTTTATTTCAAACAAAATGGAGTTTGTTGTGCCAGAGTTTTAACTTTATTGTTGGGATAAAAACACTTTTATGATAAGCCAGTAATAACAATATGAATCTCCGGAGGTTATGAGCCTAGAAAAACAAAGGCCCAAAAAGATGTTAGATTTTACTTAAAGAAGATGGTGGCATACCCCGATCAGTTTCCAGAAATAGCTGCTGATATAGGAGCGTGGCAAAAGAAATATTTAGTCAGCCATTCATTTTGCAAGTTCTTCTTCTTTGAAAGAAGAGAGAGGTCTATAATTTTCATCATACCGGTAGGTACAATTAAGCTATGAGGGACACATTGAGAAAAAGAACAGTGAAAACTCCATTGTTTGATATTTTTTAAAGATTTATTTGTGAATTATGGTGGAAAGTATTTGTTCAATACCAAAAATTCAGCTCAATACTTTTTAACAAAACTGTCATTGGCAATGAGAGACGTCAAATGTTTCTTGTAAGTGTTCACCAGGTTTGCCCACACTGTAGCTAGTATTTTGGTGCAATCCTCCATGCATATCTTGTCTAGAGCAGTAATGCTTTGGGGTTGTCACTGGGCAATGCTGACTTTTAGCTCTCTCCACACATTTTCAGTGGGGTTGTGGTCTGGAAACTGGCTAGGCCACTCCAGGACCTTGAAATGCTTTCTACAGAGGCACTTTTTATTTGCGGGAGAGACAGCCGGTGCAAATTGTGGCAGCAGCACCTGCCCCAGCACCGAAGAGTTGCCAGACTAAATACTTTAAACTATAATTTGCAAATGAGATATTTACAAAATCTCATAATGTAATTTCCTTGAAGTAGGATTACGTGCAGAATCTGTGACTAACAAGTAAATGTTTGCCCCTCTGTAAAAGTTTGTGGTGCCAGATACTGTCCCACACAAAGACGTGTCATGATTCTGCCCTTTGTAGGACTTTTGTTCTGTTTAAGTTTTCTTTTTGAGTTTTCAGTTACACTTAGATTAATGTCATTCAGTGTTTCCTAGATAATTGGTTTCATTCCCATTTTGTGTGATTCTAGTTATTTTTCTGGTTGTATTTCTGTTCTTATGCATTTGTTATTTCTGTTCCCCTCTTGTGTCAGTCTCCTTTCCCATAGCTGCCTTCTTGATTCTTCTGTCCACACCTGCTCCCAATCAGTTGATTACTTCATTCTTTGCTCTGTTTGGCATTTATACTCCTCCACTGCAGTTACTGTTTGCTGCATAATCCTTATTCCTTCATTTCCTCATTAACCCATGTCTCCCCCTTTGTTCTGGTTCCTGTTTTCCTTGATCAGTTATTTTTGGATTTATACATCTGTTGCCACTATTTATTTTGTGAATAAGAAATAATCTTGGCTTCTATCTCTGCATTTGGGTCCTCTAAAAACCTCCACACAACCTAACAAGAAGCGTAGTAGTATTAGGGGTTTTAGTAACAAAAGGTACCTACATTTTTCAGGATTAAGAGACTACATTGTTGTACATGTTTGTAAATACGTTTCTGCATACACACGCCTGATTCTGAATCTATGACAGGCTGTTTTACATTTATTAAAAGCACTCTGTTGTTTCATTTATAGATCACTGAAATAAACTTCTAAAAGTCACACTACTAGACTGAACTGTAATAATATGTTTTCTAAATTACATTTTGTAACAGAAACTGAATTTTAAAAAGTAAAAAAAAACTATACTGCTAAGAATTAAGTTTTATGTATCTAGAAATGTTTAGACATTTTAAGTCGCAGTTTTGACATTTATAATCTTGACTGGATATGTGTTGATTCAGTCGTCTTTTACACAGTAAATACTGTCTGTTTGCAGCCACTTTGGATGTTATCATACCAATAAAAGGGCATTATCAGCAGTTATTAGTCCCATAGAGTGGGTTCAGATTATGCCAGTAGACACGGAAGGTTGTTATCACTGAATTAATCCTAATCCAAACCCTAAAGAAATTCCTTTTCCCGCAGCGGAATTAATCTATTTATGTATAACCTGAAAAGGATTTCATTAGTTCTTCACGTGCTGTAAAAACAAATAAATAAAAATGATCCACATGTCGCTCATATAAGTCTCCAATCTTGTCACTGAGTTGTAGAATCCTTTCCCAATAAATATTAAATTTTCTGTTTAAAAGTGCTGATCATTCTTTAATAAGATCCTTGTCAAACGGACATGCCATGTTTGTTTTTAAAAGCTAACGTGTCTAACGGACCTAGTTAAGGATTTTTTACATTTATTTATGCACAAAAATACAACAAAAATCTGACTAAATCAGAAAATAAAACATTATTGGCTGTAAAGAGAGCGAAGAAAGAGGACACTCTGAGTTTACTGAAGAGAAGAGAATGTTACTACAGCGACTGAAACAGAGGTTGAGGAAACTCTCTTCATGAACCGGAAAACTCTGAGTTTCCCATATTTCAGGTTTAGAACACTAACATTTTCATTAAACCTGCTTCGTGAAATGAACCCCAGGAGTGTATGAACATGTATGAAAGCGGGATGCTTCTATGCATATTATACTACGTATACTGAGTGCTTATCTACTTAGTCTTTCTGTCATACTGGTGTGTAGTTTTTGGTCACACATGCAGAATGACACAGAGAACCAGTGCGTTTTGACGTTTTATTTACAAAGCAACAAGAATCTGGAAGCAGAGAACTGCAGGAGGTCTGTTGAACCTTCTGGTTGGTCTGAGGCGAGAAAGCAGACTGAAGGAGTTGGTTGGTGAAAACTGATGAGTGATTGATTTACTTCTTGAGAGATGAAGCAAAGGTAACATGGATCTGTAGGGGTTTAATTCAGCGTGGTTTGCAGATTGTTACCCTGAGGTCCTGGAGAATGTGTGGGAGATCCGATAGCCTTGGTACTTGCAAGAGACGTTGTGATGGGGAGAGGGTAGGGAGGTGATGTAGACTGGGAACTGCTGCACACTGCTCCTTCTCCATGAAGATCTGAGATAAACTGAGGTTCATTGGTTGTCTGAAACAATAACCACATTAAAAGAGATTCACAGGAAGACAAATTTCAACAAGAAAGGTATTCCTGGTTTGAGTCTTTGGATAGATTACCATCAGGTTAATCATCCGGCAACAATCCTTCGCCTTCTTATATACAAGCCATTCATCTTGATTGAGAAATGTTCTCAGGTCTGCAGCAACACATGTCAGCCAAACCACAAGCAGAGATCCTCTCTATGACAGGAAGCTCACTCACACCAGAAAAAAACACTTTCGGCCAGGTTCTGCCTTGAGTTACAGCTTGCTCTAATCAGACCACTCAGATATTTGTACAAGGCAAAATAACATGCACTGATTTGTTTGTCCAAGATCGTGAGTGATTGTAATTAGGTACTGAATGATTTAAATGAAGATAGGAGTCAATGAGGAGCAAAATGGCTATTATGATGGACTGTAGGATATATAAATAATTACTAGACCTTGAAATCATGGAAAGAGCAATGACCACTTTTGTTAACTAGATGTTTGAGTTCATCAGTAATTCAGGGATTTTTATTGACAAGCTCCCAGGGTTCATAATCGTTTAACAGTGCAGTAAAAAGGGGCATTTTTTCTTTTCTTTTCTTTTAAGAAACTGTGTAGCTGAAAGCAAAAGCTTGTATTGGTGGCTGCATTTCTCTGCAGAGGCGTTTACATATGGCTTAGTCATTGTACCATGAGATTTAACTGTGTGAATTCCAGAGGTTTGTAAGGCATGTTTATTGTTTCACAGAAACACAGGGAGAAAGAAAAGTGAAAGTGGGCTTCAGAAAGCAGAAGATAAGGACCCGACTCAAAAGCAATGAACCTGCAGAGGAGAGAAGCAGAAGCCAAAAGATTAGAGAATCAGACCATCTTACTGAGACGGAGACAGTTGAAAAGAGAGACTATGACAGAGTGATGTTATATGTAAAGTTAAATAAAAGGAATACAATAACATTTGCATCCAGAGAGAGCCTTCTCTTTATTCCTATCCATCATGAAAATATAATCAACAATCTGTTGTCTTGTTTTCTCATTCATTTATCTCTACAGACTGTTAAATCAACTGTCCTTCTGTCTCTCTGTCCATCATTCCATCCATCATCACCTCACAGTTGTAAAGAGCCCAATCGAAAGAACTAAAAGAATCACTGTATTTCGATTTCTGCCCAATATATTCCAAACCCACAAGGTACAAGATCTCCATTAAGTTCTGGCTATCCTCTGTGATCTTCTTCCAGTGGGTTAAGACAGAAAGAAAGTCAAAAAGAAGGGAAGAGGAGCCCTTCTTATCTGGTAGACCATCATTTGACAGAAAATTTTAAAGTGCAGTAGCAGCGTCTCTGTTCTGAAATCTGCAAGGATTAGTCACCAACCCACTAAGACAGATCCCAGCCCCCCGAGGTAGTTCTCAGCAGCTTCTTTGCAAATTCTGCTTTTTTATGCAGTCGTAATTCCTCTCTCATGACCATATTTGAAGGTAAGAACACATACAAGTGTGTAAGTCAAGAGTTTTGGCCTTTTATCTTAGTCTTCATTGTTGGCATTTGTCTTTATTGTCTTATGTCTTTGTTAATTTAGCAAAGATTCACTCCAAACCATTTAGACATTGGTGTAGATAAGAAAAACACTGAATATGAGGAGCCTTGACTATTTCAAAAGTCTAATAGTGAGAATATCAATCTACGTGTAAGTTTATTGTGATAAAAACCTGAGTTTATAATAAAAAAAAAAGTCTGTTGCATCGATTTTATGAAGCAATATTTATCACAGAAATACTTTTGTTTTAGAATAAATGGTGGTTGACTGGATCCATTCACAATTGGAATTTTGCTGCTTTTGTTGTATATGTGGTCCTTCCAACTATACACAGATAGGTGCATTAACATGGACACTGTCTTATTGTTTTGTGTAAACTAGAAGTTTTACAGGGTTTACATTTTGAAATTGTGCTAGTTAGGGTGACCAGTAGTCAAATGTCTGGGGGGAATTTCAAAATCTTCCAAGATTTTCGTCGACTACAGTGCAAGCACGTAGTCGAAATGGGGAGCCAGCATGGGACGGAACGAGCGAACCTAACCCGGTAACGGTAGCCTGGACGCCTGCGTCCCTGTGCTTCCCCCCGCCTGCCTTACCGGTCCCCAGCCCCCCTCCTCCTCCAGCTGAGGATGGGCGGCTCATGGCTCTCTGCTGCTGAGGTCCTGTCCAGTCAGTGGCCCGGCAGTTGACCCCGTTTTACCTCTTCTATGTCACTCATTCTCTCCCACACTTTGAAGCGCATAACTTTACGGACAAAAAAGAAATCCTTAATATTTTAAGCACAGTGGATTCAAAGCATGTAGAGGACACATTTATAGAGTTTCCTCCCTTACTTACCTGTTATTGTTGTTTTTTATCCAGTATGTTTAAAGTCAGTGATGCTGCCTTGCTGAGCTTTCTTTTTATTTTCCATTTATGTTCTGCTACTTAAAGTAGCTTATTCTGTGGCTGTTTATCTTACTCGATGCAGTGGATGCTTAGTAGCCTTTTAAAGATAAGATAAACATATGCGGTTGTACTCAAACATTTTACCTGAAATCTAAGCTTTTATATTTTATAAGATGATTAAAATGTCCTATAAAATCTTACTTTGATGCTTTTACAGTGGCTCTGAAATGGAGAGTCTAAAATTTTGTCTTCATCAATAAAAAGGTACTGGCTAGCTTATTATATCTTTTTTTATTATATTACTACAATAGAGAACTCAGAACTACTTTCCTGGAAAAAAATGCATTTTTCCCTGAGAAAATTAAATGAATGGGGATGTAAAAATTCATTATTTGATTTCCATCATCTGACAGCAGCAGCTGAATCCCTAACTGTAGTTGGGCGTGGAGAAGTGTCCATGGGGCTAGGTTATTATACAGTAGTATCACTTTATTGGAGCTGTTCCCAGCAGAAGCCTCAGTTGGTGTTCAGTCAGCATTCAGAAAGAGCATATTATATCAGAACTGAAAAACACTTTCTTCTCCTCTCAAATTCAACCACCTCATAAATCATATTCACTTACATGAACTTCTAGAATGTTCATTTGCATTTTTGTTGGATATACATAATACACACCCTAAAAAAAGAGCTCCATGTTATAGAACTGTCTGTGTCAGTGAACAAAATATTTAAATTAGCCTTTTCATTGACATCCATGCTTCTCCATTCATTTTTCATCTGAACAGAAATAAATTACATGGAAAACATATGATGGCTGCAAGTTTGGGCATAATATCACTTCAGCTGTTTTGATAACGCACAACAAAGTAATTAATTGAATTGTTTTATGTGTAGGTTTGATAAGTGATTGGCTCTTGTTGTACCTAAATCTGACTTGAATCTACTTACAACACAGCGCTGTTCTATCAGTTTAACGTAAAAAAAAAGTATGCGTTCTTATATGCCAGTGAACATTTTCACTTACTTAGATCTGTTGTGTTTGATTTTAGCCGGATTTGTCTGACATAGCTCTGTCCAAGCTATAAATTGTCAAGTTATGTTTAGCGAAAAATGAAAATTAATTTTGATCTTTTGTTGTTTTATCTTTATCAATAAAAAGAAAAATAAAGAAAACCCATACATTAACTAAAAAGATGGAACAAAATGACTGGGAACAAACAGAACAAAAGTACACATATAAAAATTGAAATCGGAACTGTTACGTTTCTACAAATACTTTGGTGTCAACTGTTAAGGATAATTTATCAGATGTATGTCTAGCTTTAGCAACCAAAGCAGGAAATTACTATTTAGTTTGCTGTGTTTGACCCAGTTTAATGAACGGGTCCATCTAATTCTGCCTCTGTGAAAAAAAGCAAAACCAAAAGAGGGGGGAAAAAAATTATTTCACTCTTTTCAAAGGATCACATCAGTAAAATAATCTTGCCATACAAGTAATTTTAGAAATAGTTATTATTAAGGTGCTGAAGAGGTTCAGGGTGGAGTACCAGACCCCTGTGTGAAAATTTAGAACATTTTTAAATAAAGGCCCATGTGGAAAATAAATGATATGTCCTATTCAGGTTATTTTGGTGGTAAGCCAGTCTGATATCATTCTGGGATTGTACCTCATTACTTTGAAAGGAACAAATGGCCCTCAGGCTACTTGATATTGGGCTTACTATGAAAAACAAAGGTTTTATATAACTATTTTAATTTAATGAGCACTAGTAAAATAAATATTTATATTATTAATGAAGTTAATTAGGGCGGAAACTAACAATTATAATTTTTTTCATTTAATTGATTAACAATCAGGGGAAAAAAAGCTTTTTAAGAAATTGAACCAGATGAAACTTAAACTTTTATATTTGAGGAGTTTGAGATAAAGCATACTGAGAGATGAAAAGTTGTTTTTTTTTATGTTGATATATTTTTCTACAATATGACTACTGCACTAAGTGGGTTGCTCTTTCAGCTTAAGGCATGTTTAAAGTCTCTGTACTCCATTTAACAAATAATCGATTACTGAATTAGATGACAATTATTTCAATAATTGATTAATCATGATTAATCTGATTAATTGTTTCAGCCCTAAAATCAATTAATTATGACTCATTATTTAGCTTTAACCATGATTGTTTCAAGTTAATGTATAAAAACAAATGTATTTGACCACTTTAATGAATCTTCAATTGACACCCATTCTAACCCAAACCAACTACATTAATCATAATAATAACAAAGTAACCCAGAAGTTCTAACCTCCGACTGAGCCTTTTACTAACGTGTACATTTTATTTTATTGAAAACCACTTTACCCTGATAATGTCCTTCTCATTCATGTTAATGTTTTTATAAATATGTTTTGTTTTTTTTTTGTTTTTTTTATGTGAGTCTGTATCAGTGGGAAGAATCTGCCCCAGTGACTAAAAGGCTTTTTTTTTTTTTTTTTAACCAAGGTTAACGTACGTTTGAGCTAATATTTGCTTTCTGACTTTTTACATTTTTTAACTGTTGAATGGTTGACTGCTTTGACTAATGACTACCTGATTTTCATTTTCTTAACCTCTCATTTTGCGGGAGGGCAAAAATAAATTAAAAGGGGAGGAGGTGGAGGCAATGGCAGATGAAAAATGGGCAATTATTGGAAAATATCCACAAATCCTCCATGGCCGTATTCTATTTGTTTGTCATTACAGATAATGTTGTCTAGCTGTTGTGTGTAGAGAAAATACAATTACACTTATCTTTTATTATCCTCCACCTCATTTTTAATAAAAAAACTGACAACCTATAAGGTTTAAAAATTCACAAACTGCTTTGTAGAGATTAAAAAAAAACAAAAAAAAAACACTTGAGCTAATCATGTTACCTGAATAAATATAGAAATGTCATTGGAGGAGTTTAAAAAACAAGTCACTCAAAAATACGGCTAAAATATCTGAGGTAAAAGAGTTGCAGAAAATTTTTTCACTTAGCTAAATCCTTCAGCAGTCACTGGTAGAAACCTTTTAATTGGTGCTCTCAGTTGAACACAGTGTAATGGGACTTGTTCAAATAGCGTGCAGTTTAACTGTGATAGAGCCCTTGCTTGAATTGTGATATTTCAAGAAAAAAAAAATTTAAGAAATAAATACTTATATTGAGTTGATGCTAATAAAAAGTCATTTTGGTCTGCAATCACTTCTGAAACTATTAAGTTAAGCAAATAAGCACTATAAAAAACAAGAAGGAAATTAGGCAATGAAATGTCCCTTTTGTAACAATGACATTGTTTTGACTGAATGCAAGCAGAAATTCCCAAGAATACGTGCTTACATTTCAGGTAACGTGCTGTGCTGTGAAAAAGTAGGTGGCCCTTTACAGAGCTCCATTTAAAAAAAAAATAGAATTACAGTCATTATGACAGTAAACTGTTAGGTTAATTAGCTTTTCTAAATTCTCCTCAGATGTGAGTGTGTGTGAATGGTTGTTTGTCCTGTTTGTCTCCATGTTGCCCTGCGATGGACTGGTGACCTGTCCAGGGTGTACCCCGCCTCTCGCCCGTAGATAGGCACCAGCACCAAGCGACCCCACTTGGGATTAAACGTGTGGATGGATGGATGGATGGATGGATGGATGGATGGATGGATGGATGGATGGATGGATGGATGGATGGATGGATGATAGTAAACATATAACAAAGGTAAATACAACATATCAGCAATCATCTTGCTGCTTTGTAGATTACAGAAGATTTTTTTCCTCTGGATTTAAGCAATCCCAATCTAGTGAGATTTTTGGGATTAAGCCAGTGGCAACTGGTGGAGTTTTCTCCATGAGGGGCTATAAATTCAAAATAGATAAATACCAAAAACAAAACAAAGGTATACTAAGTTATCACAACAGTATATTTATATGAATGCCAGCAACAAAAACATGCTAAAAACACTTTATAAAAACAAATCATAATTGTATGTACAGGTTTACTTTTTGTACATAAATTGTGCCCTTCTGAGGCTTTTTGAAGGGAAATATGTATTATGCATGGCCCAATAGGGTGATACAATCCCATAAAATATTGTTCCAGTTTAATAATGGAGATTCTATTAGTCAGATGTGTGTATATATATATTTATTAATACATAAAAACTATTTTTTGAGAATGTTTGAGCATCTATGCAAATTAACAAAAACCTAGAAAAAGTACACTATATCATAAAGTATTATTTTCCTTGTTTTCCCAGATTGTTTATTATTCTTTGCATTTCCTAGAAATTGCTTTAAATCAGTCATACCTACAGTATCTTTATCCATGCTGGGTCAGATCCAGAGCATGTGAACGGAGTGGAGGAAATATGATGGCGCACAGAGTGTATTTTTTAAACTTTTTACGGCACTAGTGGATCGTTCTTTTTGACAGTAGGCTGACAGGAAAGGGGGTATGAGAGAGGTGGACAGACATACAGCAAAGGTCCTGGCGCAACTTTGAGCAGTGGAGTGAATGAGCAAACATCCTCCTGAGCAGGGAGAGAGGGAATTGCGCAGCGCTCCATGTTCACATGATCTGGTCAGATCCTTTTTGAAAAAGGAGGCAGGCAGTCAAGGTAGCAGAATAAATCGTTAGCCTTGCTACATGCAGTTAGCCAAGCCTTGTAGCTAAAGCAGGTACTGGAAAAAGAAAGAGTACCGTCTACCTCTGTCTTTTGGACTGCTGATTAATTTTGATGTTCGACTGATCAGGTCCAAACGATATCACCTCCAGCTTCTGTGGCTAAGTTTGCTTCCCTTCTGCGACTCAGCCTGTATATCACCCGCACTACAACTGTGATGACAGTTCCTGTCACCTCAGGGCATAGCTCTCCTGTACTTCTGCAATGCAGAGGAGCTACTGCGCCAGTACAACTTTTAACGAGAGTCAGTGGGCAAACATTTTTGCACCATAGGGTGGAAATCTGACGAAAAACGTGACAGCTTTACTTGTTGTTAAAGATAAAATATTTATCTTGCATATCCAAAGATATATAAAATTATATTTTGAATTGTTTTGATTTTATAACTCCATTTTAATTTGCATTTTTTTTATGTCTTAAACAAGGACATAGGGTTGGTTGGGCAGCGCCCTAAGGCCTCTATTGGCCAGCTGCCCCTGGATTAAGGGTCTTGCTCAAAAGGCAGCCAGACAGATTGGAATCTAGAAATGTGCAGCCTTGAAATCTACACAAACACTCTTCTTTTTTTTTTTGCCACCACTTTAAAAAAATCTTTTTTTAAATGGAATGGCGGGGGGACAAAAACCACAATGGCCCTATGTGAAAAATAACTTGCCTAATAACTAAACCTCTATTTAAGCTTATTTTTGCTTTAAAGGAGCATTGCACAAGTTTAAAGGTTACACTTCTTTCTTTCTCATATAGTGCATTCCTTTACAATTACCTGACATAATGAGTTTTCTTCTAGTAACACTACTTTCCTCTGAAGGGTCCATTATTCAGTTCAGGAGAGTGACATTTGGCTCGGATTGTCTGGGCGTGCATGCTGGTGAGATACCCTGCATGCTGTTGTTTACGTTGCTACTTTGAGTCCCCGCCACCATTGACTTAAAATTACCAAGATTACATGTACATAAGAAAGAAAAAAAAATCTCTCTAGTGCAACCAAAATGGTGGGGCACCTTTAAGCAAATGGAGGGAGCCCAGATCTGCACTCAATTCAAAATAACTTGAATATAACTTTAAATGTCTTTTCTCAGAATACATCATGCCTCAAAACAAAGGAATTTTTCAGTCACAGTGTCAGACTGTAATGCTTTTTCTCTTCTCCCATGCAAGTGCACAGTGTCTTTTCTGCAGAGGAGGCCAATTTCGACTAAAAACTCTGGAGCACCCAGGTTGGAAGTCTCATAGTTAGTTATTAAATTAATTAGAGCCTAACAGAAAACATATAGTATTTCATATAACGCAAAGTGCAATGGAGCTCCAGCAACCAGCGATCAAATACAACACAGATTAATATAGGATTGCTTGTACTTCTAATCCTCCTACAAAACTACAACACATCTTCATCTAGGAGGTCACACAAAAAAAAAAATCCAAATACCCATGACAAAAAAAAAAAAAAAAAATTGCTGACAAAGTAGAACACAATGGCACATCTCCAATTAGGCCAAAAAGATCTAGATTCCTCAGACTAATTAAACAAAATATGAACTTTGCAGCATAAAACTAGCACAGTATTTCAGTAAACAATAGCACACAAACTGTTTAATATGGAGAGGCTAGAAAGATGCCCCTTGTTCCTACTTTTGATACCGGAAGTTGTCAACTTGCTGCAAAAGATAAATCTGTCTCTCTAGCAGCAAATCCTGATCGAGTCATTAATATGTGAGATTATGCCCAAACACACTCAGTTCTGTAGCAACAGATTATTCTCACCCACATCAACAGGCCCCCCTCAAAATGGATCAAAAGGTGGGTTGAAGATTTTAGAGTTGACGGTTCAAAGTCTGGAGTTCATATTAGGTACAGTATGTAGTATGGCCTAAAACATTCTCACAATGCCTTAAATGTGGCTGAAAATGAATAATAAAACAGAAACAAATTTATTTTAAGATATTAAGAGATTCTTTGCAGAGTGTCCTAAACACTAAGGCTACTTGCTGCCACAAGTTTGGAAGGTAATTAATTTTAGTGCCAGGTTATTTGCTTTCATTTCCCTAATATGTTAAAAAATCTTTTTGAGAATTGTTTTTTTGTGTGTCTGATATGAAAAGTTGTCTGTAAGATTTGCAAACATATGTAAGATCTGTAAGACACAAAAACAAACTCAAAAGGAGAAGCGATTTTTGACCAGAAAGGTAAATGGTAAATGGCATGTACTTATATAGCACCTTTTTTTCAAGTCAGGAGACTTGACCAAAGCGCTTTACACTACATTCAGTCATTCACACACACACTGATGGTGGCAAGCTACATTGTAGCCACAGCTGCCCTGGGGCTCACTGACAGAAGCAAGCCTGCCGTACACTGGCGCCACCGGGCACTCTGACCACCATCAGTAGACAATGCAGGTGAAGTGTCTTGCCCAAGGACACAACAACACTGAAAGTTGGGGCAGGGGCTTGAACCGTCAATCCTTCGATTTCAGGGCAAACTCCTAAACTCCTGCATCCGGGGAAAGTGGAAAAAAATGTTTCTCAGCATACATGTAATCCCTTTAGAACTAAAGAGGATCTTAGAGGAATTACTCACTATGTGATTTCTGTTTCTTCTCACATCTAGGCTATTATCTTTTTAGATCTAAAACTTTACATCAGCACTTCATTACAAACTCCAAAGACACAAAGTTGTGCAAATACTTTCCAGAACCATGAGAATATGGTATTTTCAAGCAGAGAAAAAAATCAAAAAAAGAAAACTTTTATAAGTAAAAATAAGTCTAATTTCAGACCACACATGCTGACCTTTTTCAGAGTTTTCAGCATTCCCTGGTCAGAAATAGTACAGTTCACTAAAAGTCAGTTATGAAACAGAGGCAGCAGTACCCTCTCTGTTTGCAATTTTATTGGGAACAGCTGGTTCTGTTTAATGAACCTCTTTCTCCTCCACAAGCTGCTCATACATTTTTATTCCAAAAAAAGCATCCAGCAACTTTTGTTCTTCTTCTTTCCACCTTCCCTTCTGTTTTCCTGTTATCTTTTAATGTTGTTTGCATCTGTTCCTAATTGTGTTTTGTCCACCTGCAAATAAGCACACCCCCTTACAAAACCCAGAGGTTAACTGTGGGTGGAATTGGCAGTGCTACACAGTATTTAAACTACTCCGCAGAAATGTTGCACTTGTTCCTTCACAAAGCTTTGTACACATCTTACTATTCAATATAATGCTAGTGTATTATATTTTTTATGTATTGTTTTTTTTAGACACTGTTATTTTTGTGTAACTGCTTCATCTTTGCTGCTGGTATTTCCAGCCACCAGGTCTTAGTTTTCTGGATATTAATTGTCTGTAACTATTTTTTCGATCCACTTCAACAGAAGTCAAACTTATAAGACCCTTGATGGAAGCCACAGAGTGACATTCTACTTCTGAACTTCTATCACCTTTATCAAATCAGCTAAAATAAACAATGAAACAACGGGGACATTCCTCTGAACACAGGGATAAAAGAGCCCTACGCTCGAGAGCTCAAATGACTTCTGTGAAAAAAAACGGCACCTGGTAACTGTTGCTTTGGAGCTCGTATGCTGTAGGCTACAACAACCCAACAGAGCTGGCAACCCCGAATTATGAGTTAGAGATGTGCCGATCGTATGTAAATATCAGATATCGATCAGATATTGGTCAAAAAGACATCTAGAATCTCATATTTCTACACTTTTTTTTTTTTATATATATATTTTTACGCTTATAGAAACATTCTGTGTCCGATAAAAGTTTCTGTAACTCATTGGTTAATTTTGGTTGGGGCAATTGTTTTCCTTTCTAACATTCTACAAAATAAGTAATAGAGGCTGATATGATTCATGCTGATATAATAACCGGAAAGCACCGGTCTCGGCCTATTCTCAAAGCTGCAATATCAGTATTGTATCGGAAATGAAAAAGTTATATCGTGGAAGCCCTAATATCAGTTGAAATAAATCATGAAAAACATGGGAAATCTCTCAGAAAACAGAGTTGAAACAAGCTTACAGTCACATGCTTATAGAATTTTTTTGAAAAACTAACAGCGGTTGATAACTGTTGAAATGGAGCTTACTATACAGCTTAGGATAACAAAAAAAAAAATATATATATATTGTCTGTCAGGACTCTCTCGTTTTCTCCAAAGGGCAAACATTCTTCAACAACTTATTTGCTTGTTGTAATATCTTCTTTCACACAACATAGTTTTGGTGGAAATACATACTCTATAAACTTAAGCTATTATAACGTTTCCCAGCCCTTTTTCACTGCTTCCCACACCTCCTTCAACCAGAGTGATAACAGTCCACCTCTGACCCGCACAGGTTCTCCAGCTGTATTCTAATGCCTAACAAAGGAGCCAATTTTTGAATCGAGGCCCTTAGTTTGCATTTTACAATGTAAAATTGAAAGATGGTGGAAGGGAAATGAAGTCTCTTGCTCTAATTAAGGGAGTTTTGTGGATCCCACAGAGAGGTGATTACTGAGAATAAAAGTTCTTAACAAGCGTGGCATAAGGTAATCCTGCACTCTTACAGCTCGCAGCTCTCAAAAGGCAATAAATGGTGCCCAGGGCACACTGAATACAGGAACTGGAGTTCAGGCATACAGTAAAAATAAAGATATGTTTGTGTGGAAACGAAAACATTGGTTCAAAATCTGACACCTTTCATTTCAGCTGATGGGGAAATCTCTTGACAGAGAAGCTTTGAAGTTGCATTTGATTAACACGTAGAAACTAAAGAATAATAACTAACAACGTGTCTGATCATTGTCTAAAAATTTTTGGTAAATTTAAGAGCTTTCAGTGGTTCCGGAGAGAGATTTTTAAGTTTCCTAAAATTATCTTTTAGATATTATAGGAATAATTAAAAGAAAATATAAAAGAAAAGTGAGGAAAAGGTAAACCTGTATTTCAGCTCTTATGCATATATTACTTAAATTTCCTCTGTAAGCTTTTCAAGCTTGAGGCATTTCTAATTATTTTATATCCTTGACATCTGTACATGTTTAATAATGTTTACTTTACTGATGATAATACCCACATTGAGGCTATGAGAGAGCAAAGATTATTGAGTTAAATTTCTGTATATTTTCCAATTCAATAGATACATTAATCAGGCTCAAAAGCTTTAAAAACATTGAAATCCTTCAGGCTGTTGGATGTGCTTTGATATTTCCTGTCCCATTCTGTTCAGACTGTAAATTATCATGCTAGTAGTAGGTACACGCATGGCAAAAGGTTATGAATCATCCCATTACGGCACATTAAAGTGGTATGTAATGGTGCCTTCATGCTTAAGAGCTTACATTGGATATATTTTACTGAACGAGATAGGCGTTTGGGGTTTCATTTGAATGCCATGTTGTTAAACAATAGGATTAAAATGTGAAGTGAGTAGCTGTATGGTGTCTGTATGGTGATTTACTCCATTTAAATAAAGAGTAAATAATTCTGAAGTGTGTTCTCGCTCTATAGACAAAAAACAAAATTTTTTACATTGTTTATTTTGATTTTTTTTTTTTAGATTGTATGTTCAATTTGTATGAAAATGAATAAAGATATTTTCACAACATACATCCTGCCGTTGGATCTACAAACTCAGATTTGAATTGGTGGTTTACTATTCTGTACAGTCTGTGATAATGCAGGAAAGAGACACACTTGTATGCCTTTGTGTAGCTTTAGACATTGAAATAAAACCTAAAATATTTTTTACAGTAATGTAACTCTATCAGTAAATAAAGTTTTGTATTGTAATATATTTTTGGGAGAAATTCAGCCCACCATTATAAAACAGAGCACAAACACTGAAAAATCAAAGAAGCATCAAAGTAAGTTTGGTGTACATAAAAATAAGTCCATGTTAGAGTCTTAGAATGGCTCTAATGAATGGAGCTTATCCATATAGGCCTTGTAAACTGCACAGTAAAGATATTGTTTTTCTATTTGTATTTGAAAAATCTACTAGACAACTAATTATGATCTCCTAGCACCACTTGTCCGTATGTTCTTTGAAACCCAAAACTGTATGCCTGCATACTCCCTGCTAGAAAAGGTGCCACCACCAACTCAAACCAGTTGCAACATTTTCTCAGTTTAGAGTATTTATACTTCAAAATTCAACATCTTACTAAACAAACCTGGCAGGCTAAGAACAAAAGGCACCAGTCTTCGAGGCGGAGAGACTGTTAGGTTCGACAAAATGTTTATTTAAGATGGAACTGCAGAGAACACCTTGGGCATCTAAGGCAGGAACCTCTGCAGAGAGAGAACACAAGTTAGTGACCATTTCATCTGACGGAGGAATATTATGAACACGTGAGCCACTAACCTGGTCTTAAAGTTCAGTCCGTGCCCAAAAGAAAAGATTGGTTCGAGCCGGTTGGCTGCCAACAAGACGCAGAAGGTGGTGCCCTGAGAGTCCCAAACTCTGAAGTCCTGCAGGCCAAAGAACAGGCAGGAGATCAGAACCAAGCAGACGAGGGAAGGTTGGATAATTCAGAGGACGACGCCAAAGCTGGTGTCGAACACATGCTCGGTAGTCAGAGCCAGGAGATCAGAAATCCAAAGAGGTACAGAAGGGAAATCCAGGACGGTGTCAGGAATTGGTTCCTAATTTGGTACACAGACAGGCAGAAATCCCACAGGAGTGCAAAGACAGGTCAGGTAAACAGATTAGAATGGGGACAGGCTGACTCAGATGTCCAGAGAACAGGTCAGGATCAGGCAATCAGAATCACACAGGTGCACTAGAGAACTCTCACCAAGGGCTCAAATAATCTGGCAATGATGACTGAAAGAAGGCAAGTTAAATAGAGACTGGAGCAGGTGAACCAGAAGAGCAGTAATGAGAAACTCGGCAGAGCTAGTTCCTTGGTTAAGTTCCCAGTAGCTCCCGCTTTCATTTTTTTAATGGTTTTAAAACAATCTTTAAAAGCTAAATAAAAGCTAAAAACATACCCTTCAATAAAGTTGGTCTAGCTTGATCTAGTTACATCTTTCCATAAAATGCAACTTTACATATGTTATACACTGAACCACTTTGATAAATAAACTAAAGTGTGACTCTCATAATGTGATCCTCTCTTCCACACGGTCCTGCTTAGCAGCCAGCAGTCTTATTTTAGGAGGAATTTACACAACTAAGGAACAGGTCAGAAAGATTTCTAGAAAGCAGGGATTTTCAGGCAATGTACCCATCTGTGCAGCTTAACAGGACAGATTTTCTTAGTGCTTGTACAATTTTTGTTTTTTAAAGGCAATAAATTGTGTTTATATTTCAATAATCATACAAACAGTTTGTCAAAATTCCTCCATGCTGATACAAAAGACTCAATACTAGTTGTTGTAAATGCTTCAAGGACGCTATTGCAACAAAGGAAGACACATTTGCTGTCATTGGAAAGAGAATTTTCATAGTTCTCTCTTAAATCTGAGTTCAAACAATTGAGTACATGAGCAAACTGATTACATTAGCAAAACCTGAAGAAATGGGTCAGGGGTGACATTGCTTGTTCTAAGCTAAATAATTTTGGTGAAATACTGTAATAACAGAAGCCCTCATTTAAACATAAAACAGTATAAAATAAGATTATTTTACGGGTGAGTAAGTGAATAAATAACTTTTGGCTGAATGAGGGATAGTTTAAAAAAATATATTTCCAGAGCACACAAAAAAATAACCTCCGGTAAAAATAAGAAGCTGAGGTTTCCTGCTGTGATTTGTATTAATACTCCCACACAGTGCTTTTACTACAGTTAAACACAGTAAAGTCATTCCTCTACCATAATCCTGTGCAAGAGAACTAAGTCTTTAATGTATACAGCGGTGCAGCTGCAGATAATGACATCAAAGGGCTTGCTTCATGAAAAGTGCTTCATGTGAGAGGCATTCAGCCATCAGAATTGTAATGCAGAGGATCCGTCTAGCCTGGAATCGCTTTCTTTCCTTTTAAAAAACACAGTGTTCTTTAATAGAAGAAAGAAAAGAGCATCAATGGTGCTGATGTTTTTCAGTCAGTGGAATAGGATGGAATAAACTTTTTAGCAATTGCATGGCTTCTGACTTTCATTTGTCCTCCAGCTCAAGTGGATTTGCAAATTAATCCGTAAGTGGTCCCTGTTTGATGAAGGAAAAGGTGCAGAAAACAGTGTCATTTTTCACACCCGCATATAATCTGTAATAGGCTTTTTGTTTTCTATAATTTTCTCTTTTTTTATCAAGCACACAATAAAAATGTATATTAACAGCTTGGCATATTTCTAACATTTATTTCAATCTGAAAAACTCACATGAAGAGAAAAGACAATTAGGAGAAACGTATTGATACAATTACTTTGTCTTTGGTGCTCAGACCTCGGCAGGAAACATAGTGCTTAATTTGATAGATATGCATGAGCAGGAGCAAAGAACAGGGCTGTTTCCCCCCCAGGCCTGAAACTGGTAGTGGAGTGGATATAGATGAAGTTGGTCAGTCTGTAGACTGCTGGTTAGAGTGACGGTATGCTGAGCTTTATGGGGAGATCCAGTGGACAGCGTTGGCTGATACTACAGCTTCACTCAGGGACCTGGAAGATGGAAGTCCAGTTGGATAACACAGGTTGAGAGAACCTGTCCATGATGAGCAAGCATAAAGCAATGGTGGAGAGGAAAAACTCCCCATTGGGAAGTAACCTCTGGCAGAACCAGGCTCAACATGGCGGTCTTCTGCTGGACCGATTAAGCTGAGACAGGGAACGCAGTAAGAGTCCGGGAGGAATGACACTCTGATGAAGCTTTACCTACGATGGTGGAGGAGGAGCTGGAGGTCGGTTGAAGTTGAAGTCACAGCGCATCCGCCGTCTGTGCACAGGAGCAGACAGGTGCGGATCGCAGACCTTTTAAGATGAACTTTGGATGCCGATTGGCTTTCGTGGAGGTGTGGTTCAAAGCTGATTGGCTGTGTCGCAGGTGGATGAAGGAAAGCAATGAGTTTCTTCAGTTGAACTTCCGCCTAGGCTACATTTTAGAAGAGTCTTTTCAGGTTAATATGACAGAATCACTAAAACACAACAGGTGGCTGAAATAAAATTCCTCCATAAATTGGCTGGGGAATTCCTTATATAGGGTTTTGACAATTAGGGAGAGGTTCGAATCAGAGCTGGTGCTCTTTCAGATGTGTCAACTGAGTGGAATTGGGCAACTATTCTGGTGGACTCCTGGAAGGCTCCTCCAGAAGGAGGGGACTATGTCCCTTGGCTGGCCTGGAAATGCCTCAGGCTTCCCCCAGAGGACCTGGAGGAGGTGTCGTGGGATAAGGACGTTGGCATATATCTGCTGAGACTGCTGCCCCATAACCGTGTCCTGTAAAAGAGTAAGATGACTATCAGTTATGAAAATTAAATATAAGACATGGCTACGGGGTAAATCCATGTTTTCTGTGAGTGTAACCTATGGCCCACCGTGGCCACATGTTAAATTAAATGTTTAATTATTAATGTAAAAAAATCTAAAATGTGGGTTTCAGGCATATCTATTGAGTCTTTTTGGGTTTCAGCCTTTCTTTTTGGTTTCGTGCCCGTTCGAATAAGAGAATTATGTTAATTTTTCTTCCCTACTGTAAAATGTTGAGCAGTGACAAAAATCTTATCAAAAGCTGATATTTAATAACCATGTGGGACATAGATTTCTGTGAATGTGGTGTCAGTGCCCAGGGGGCTGAACAGAGACTTTCCTTTCCCAATTATGTTGTCACTTTTTTACCCAGCTTTCACTTTTCAACATCTTCATGTTCTTGCAGTTTTTTTTCCCTCCCCCATCTCCAGTTCCCTTTTCTGCTCCTGCTTCTTTGCCAAGAGTCCGTTGAATTACCCCTTGTCTCTCCTCCCCCTCTCTGTCTTCCTGCTCAACTTATCAGCTTGTTCCTGACTGAGTAGCTTGGTTCATACAAAATGCTGCGGTTTTTTGGCCCTAAATTTGGGTTGAACCTGTTTGGCCAACTTATTTTTGATGCTTAAATGTAACTGAACATTATTAATTTACTGCATATTAATGTTTAGCTTCTTGAGAGTTAAAGCTGCTAGCCTAAATAAACCTTAATACCAAGTAGATATGTCAGCACAGTTTTAATAATGAATTTTGGATATGTGCCACAGTTATCATCTGTATATATATATATATATAAGGAGGGCTAAAATATCTCCACCATCTTTTAACAGTAGACTAAATCTGCCTAGCAACACCCAGAAACTATAAGGTGGAAAATTAGCCACTGTAATCCATAGTGCCATTTATTATGCACTCCATTTTCATTGTGAAGCTGCTCTTTTAATAGATTACCATAGAGATAATGTATGAAAAGGTATTTTACCCTTTCTCATGAAGGGTTAATAATTATCTATGCACGAAGAATATCAAATATCTATAATTTGTCCAAAGTTATCATTGCTTACCAGTTTCAGCTTATATGACTTTTCTTTAAAAAAAAAAAAAATGTATATTATTTACTCCATCCAATGTTTGTAATCTGGAGAATGTAAAGTAAGTAAAATATATTTTGACAATGGGAGGCAATGAAAATAAATATAAAAATGACAAGGGAAGTATCTTAGGTAACATCTTAAATTGAGTCAGTTGCACAAAAAAATAAGACAAAGAAAAATGTCATGGACATAGATTGTTCTTATTAGTTTGATATTAAATTAATGGACAATAGTAATTAAAATACACTTTGTTTGAAATGTTTATTTTAACTAGTCACAAAATAAATAAAATGTATATAAATTTAATCTGTAATAAAGATTAACTAAATCTGATTTTTTTCTAATATAATGATTTGGGTTCTGTTTACGCCCACAACGCGGTCATGCTTTAGTTGGTGTGAGACTGGTGTGAAGAACTGTTGAGGGGTTTAAATCTTTACGTCCTGGTTTGAAGACACCTTGTTGAAATAACACACTCTACTGAAGGAAAATTAATGGAGGGTGACCTGCAGTGGTTGAGCTAGGATTTAAAAACAGAGGTGGCAAGGTATTATTTGGGGGGTCAATATATAAAGGGTTCAGAATTTTGTACTGTAAAATTTATTATATTATTAAGTATACCGGCTACCATTCATTCTTCCTGTCCGCTGAACTGCTGCTGGTTTTGCTCACAAGCCTGAAAGATGTCTAGTGCGACTACCACAGATGTTCTTGCTCTCGAAATGGAATTGAACGATTCAGATTAGCTAGCCGAAAGAATAGAAGGGGTAGAGCGTAGCTGCTTGTGGCCCGGGCTGCCTGTCACAACTCTAGATGGTGTCATACCCAGTGTGCTTTGTTTTAAAAATATATAAATATAAAAAATATAACCGCGGATGTCTGGGGGACAGTGATTCGCCTACATGTTATGAATGCTGGTGTACCATAAATAACAAATTATGAACAGTTTAACCTAACGGAATTTATTCAAAACAGCTCCAAATGACACAAAACTCATATGGGTGAGTAGAACATGATGTAATAACGTAAAATCAAGGGCCCACTATAGAAAAAAAAACAGCGTTTCCCTTTAATGTTTTGTAGCACAGCCTTTTTAAGCAATTACTGCAATCAAAACTTAATTATGACTGTCATAATTAATGAGTCAATGAGACATCTGCGCTCCTCTGTAGATATTTTAGTCCACTTGTCATGAGCAAGATTGTGGAGACCATTGGTTACGTTATTTTCAGTCTTTTTGAGGGGCACACTTATTTTGTCATGGCATTTTTCATTTTTCATTGAAAAGCACTGTCTGAATTTTATTTGTCCAATTTCATATTTTTTAATATAACTTATGTATGATTAAAGGTATTTCAGAGATTTTTCTAGGGTTTTAATTTTTTTTTCTTTCATTAAGCGAGGGGGCTAAACAATTTTGCCTACACATTTATATTCACATAGCTGTAAAATTTGGAAAAGACCTAAATTGGTTTTCTAAGGTTGGCATTGGTTGGGCTTTTTTGTGACGCATAAAGATGTGACGCAAAATCTGTTTTGCAGATAGTGTGCCCTGTCAGACATAGGTATAAACACACATTTGCAGCTTAATGCAATTTAGAGGGAACAAGTAACCCTCCTGTGGTTCTCATATTCTGTATACACTCCATGTCCTCCAGGTCATAATGACCTGGCTTCACTAAAGCCCAACATAAAGAAGCTTAACTGAATTTTAAGCACTAAATCTATTTTTCCTGAAAGAAGAACTTGCCAATCACTGCAAACTGAGTGAATGACTCTTCACATGAGAGAAATTTGGCATTTCTTGAAGAGATATCACTTGTAGGTTTTAAAACAGAAATGCCTCCTTTTCAGCTTAAGGCAATTTTTCTTCAGTGGATAATTGGGCATCTTACTCTCCCCATCTACTTCTTATCCTCATCCTCTTCTGAGTCACAGTTTTCTTGGTGGTCATGTAAGAAAATCTCTTCTGGAACTTGTTCTATAGGGAAATACAAACTAATGACTGAAGCAGAGAGGATTTGAAGTTCTGTCTTCTGCAGAACTTGTAAAGGCTCTGAGCAGCCTCCAAGATTAGTGATAATAAAATGGTGTAGGATGCAGAACCTGTTCAAATCTCTGCTCTGTCTATCTCACTTATTGTGGCCTTGGATAAGACTCTTCACTTATATTGCCTACTGTTGTTGGTCAAAGGGCCCACTAGAAGCATCTGTGTGCCAGATCCACTTCTGTCAGTGTGCCCCGGGGTAGCTGTGGTTACAGTGTAGCTTGCCATCATCAGAGTGTAAATGTGTAAAATAACATAAGAGACTATCGAGTCTCCTGACCCCAAAAGTTGCTATAAAAGTATAGGCCATTTACCATGTTGGTGCATTTTGATAACAAGAACCTGTACATTCCCAAGGTACATTCCCACTCTTTATGCCCTCTGTAGGATGGAAAACAGCACACATCCCCACAAGGTGGCTATATTGTTACATTTGGATCATGTCATGTCAACGCATTTCTAGTCCCTTGGCTGCCATGTCAAGTGAGTGGAGTTCTCATTACCGTTCATCTGATCCACCTGCTCTTACTTGTCTTTAACCAACTCTCTAACCAGTCAAAATGGCCAGATGATTTCTCTTGAGCCAGTGGTGGGAGTGATTTAGCGTTATCTTAGTGTTTCTGATTACCTGATCCTGACCTGTTCTGCCTTTCAACCACTGAGCCTCCCTGTTCTTGTCTGATCTGTTTGCCTTACCTGTCTATGGACTCCTGCTGGATTCTGCCTTTTTTGCTGAACTTGGGGCCGACCTGGATTTCCCTCTGGAAGCTCTTCAGATTTCTGAATCATGAGCACGTCCTTTTCCCACCGGCTTGTTCTCCATCCTCTGAGGCTGCAGTGTCAGGGAAACTCTTGGTGGCACCCACCACATCTTGTTGGCAGCCCTTTGGCTGAATCCTACCTCATTCTCTGGGCTTGGACTGAACTAGTACACCAGGTTAATGACTCACGTTCATAATCTTTCTCCGCCAGATTTACCAGGTCACTAACCTGTGTTTCCTTTCTGCAGAGGTTCCTGCGATTGTCGCCCTTGCCAATACTACTGCAGATCCACAACCATTTTAAAATAAACGTTTTTGAGAAATCCGTCTTTCTGTCTGCCTTGAATACTGGGTCCTCCGTTCTGAGCCATGACAGTCTTGTCATATTTTTGTCTGCCACTGATAAATCTTAGAAAAATCCCCACTTAGATGGGGATATTAAAAAAAAGTAATATTGTACCATGTATATTGTTGGGATCATTTTAGGAAAAAATATTCATTTTTAAGTTGAAAAATCTGATTTAAAATTCTGTTTCAGGCCTTATGAACTGAATGCAAGAGGAGAGTTAACAATATGATTGATATCTGGAGAGAACCCCTGCATGCACTTTAAGAATAAGTGAACTCCATGAATAAAGGCAATAAACAGGGATTCAAACTTCTCTATTGTACACACATGTACAGGTCTAGAATGTCTAAAAATTATCCTGCATTGTATTTAAGTCTAATTCTTATCACTAACTTTCAATGCTTCAGAAAGCAATGTTTAGAATATTTAAATCCATTGTGTTGAACTTTGTGTGTAAATCACTCTAAAGTGAGTGAAAAATGATCCTCAGCCTAAAGACATTCGCCAAGACAAAAGAATAACTCTGTTATAGAGGGCGTATTATCAGATTTATTTGTAGGCTCTAAAGACATAATAGTACCTGCAGGCATAATTCAGTATGATGATATTCATTGTAGATGAGAAACCAAGAATATATGATAATAGGAACAATGTTAATAAATTACACCTATTCTACTCATTGGTGGCCACAAGGCTCTGAGAGAGGACAGGGACCATTACTGTGACGGATGTAAACTGAGCGACGGGCTCATAGCATCCCGCTGCTCTCTGGGATCCAAAAAGGCAGACTAGGTAGGAAAAGCAATGCTCGCAAGCTCCTTGGGAAAAAAACAAAATACCACAGACAGGAAAGGAAGGTGAGAGTTTCTGCTTCTTTCTAGACCACATTTTTACAATCCCATTTTATCATCCCTGCAGTGGGAAGCTGTGATGATGGGAGGAAGGTCTATTCTCTGCAGATTTAGTGGTCAGGACGGTGAGGAGATGTATATTCACTTTATGGTCATTAGCCAGGGAGAAAAGTGCACCTTCGCTGCTTCTGCTTTGGCGCTGCTCCCAATTGGTTGGAAAGAGATAGCATTCCCCTCAAAGGATCATTTGAATCCCTGTAAATACTGTCTGCCATCAGCTGAGCCTTGAAAGGGACATTAATAATCACAACTGCTGTCTGACCTTCTGGAGCTATTCTCTGAAATTGCATGGAAAAAGAATCTCTGGATCTATACATTTATTCTCATTTCATAAATATTTAATTATACAGTTGATGTGAACTTTTAAAAAATGCAGGAGAAATAGCTTAAATTAAAGAAATTGATACTCTGTCTGTCCCTTTTTATTAATCTTTTTAAACAATATAATGTATGTAACTAAATTTTTTCGTTGTTTATCATTAATGGTTATGCGGCAGCAACATTCTACAAAAAATATTTGAAAGATCCAACTTTTCAGTTATTCAAATATATTTAGTAATTTAGGATTGAAAAGTAAGTAATAACAAAATCCCTGCCAATGTATTAACTGTTGCCACCTTGAATAACTTTTATATTGAGTTTTCGCTTTGAGTTATTCATTTTCGCTATGAGTTTTTGTTAAGTAGTTTACAAGTAAATATACCATTTGAATAAGTCATAATAAGGCCAAACTTTCTCAGATCTACAGTCATACTGATTATTAAAACTTTCAAAACAACTGGAAGTATGACAATCAAAGCCCAAGTTATAAAAAACTATAAAGCTGGCTGTTATGAATGAGCTTTTCAGTTCACCATTTCATTTTCCAGACCTAAATCTTATACAATAACCTTGCATAATATATTTGCATAGTGATGTAATTGGAAAAACAAGTGCTAATATTTTTCTAAATGGGTTGCTTTAAAGCAGAATGTTGAGTATCTATGGAAAGTATGGCCCTGGGACTTTTTTAAATTTATCTATATACAAATTTACATTTTACATACATTTTCCGTAGAAAAAGGTAGAACCCTTTGCCATTTTTTTATTTAACCCTTATTAATTCAGGTTTTAATTTATCTTACTAATTTGCTTATCAACATTCCCCACTACATAAAATGGTTTATGTTGCCTATCATGCTTAAACTGTTTTTTTCAATGAATTCAATTTAATGCAGCTCTTTAGTTCTATATTTGGTCTAGCTCGAACAATCCATTAAGTGATCTTGGTACCCACAGAATAAATGTTACAGGAAGAACAATCAGGGTTGATCGAATGAAGTTTAAAACTTAACTGGGGTCTTCATTAGGGTCCTCCTTTTCCTGTGTATTAGATGATAGCCTACAAGATCTCAAGAGTTATGCTGCAGCTTGAAGGTTGACCTTCCCACAAAGCTTCTGCAGCCCAGTTCTGGCACTCCATTCTTATTGTCAGGTCAGTGGTCGGTTAAGCATACCTAAGGTTCTTGCATCTAAAGGCCTTAAGCGTCCCTGGAACTACGCGTTCTAAAATGTAAACTGTGTCTATTAAAGAGTACCATAGCAAAAGATCAGGTTTGAGATTTGTGTTGGCAGTCTCAGATGTTAAGCAGAAATTTTTTGAAATGTCTGCTGTCATCCTTCATTCTCTTGCTGCTTGTAGAGGTTGCAGACTGATGTTATCTGGGCTTTTGCTTGCTTTGCACCTTTCCAAATGAATCCTCTCACTATTCCAAGATGACTTGATGGCAGAAGAAAGCCATTGATCTTAATCTGTCTCAACTGCAGTACAGCTGCCAGGCACTTTCGGACATGGTTATCCTACCAGGATTAATAGCTTTGGGTCAGACTTCTTTTACAGCCAACCAGAATATGTCTCAGGGTCGCAGAATATGAGCAAAGGTAGCATCTGTGGCTCTTCATCATACCACAACTTCAGTTCTCAACAGCCTGGCCTGAGAGACAGTCTTTGCACATCTTATAACCTGTTCATGCCAAAGCACCTTATCAAAGGCTGTCAGTGCTCATTTGGAGCTGTTCTATCCCATGATGGTCTGTTCTTTCCATGTCCAAAGCCTTCTCTGCCCAATTGTAAATTGTTTCCATTTTCTTTCTAGTCACCAAAGTAGAAGCTGCTTTGGATATGAATGTGTCAGAAGATATACTTTCCAGTCTTTGGAAGGCTTGAACTCCTCTGCTAGGCTGGATATTTTAAGCATCAAGATGCCTTGTTCAAACAGCCCTTTGTTGCTGAAGCATTCATTGAGCACCAGCCACAGCTTACCAATCTCTCCAGTTTTTTTCATCTTTTAGAATCTCATAGATGGTGAGAGGTCAAATCAACCTTGGCAAAAGTCCAAACTGAAGAAACCAAAGGTTCAGCCTGCTCATGAGCATGGTCTTGTCAATTCTCTCAAAGCTGTATGTGCCATGTTTAAGTTAAACCACTTAGTCTTTTTCCCTTAGTGAAAATATAATTCTATTGCCCAATGCTCTTGAATGTTTTATCTGACTCTGTGTCAAGGGGCCCGAAATACTGGAACCAATATTCAGACAGATCTGGATGAATGCCAAAAGACTTTATTTAAAAACGGCGTGCGTCAGCGCCTGAGCTGGAGCGGATAAGCTGGATCCTCTGTGGAAACAGAAACCCAGGTCAGTGACTAAGAATAAATGACAAGAAACGACCGAGAGCTATAGTCACTGACCTGGTTCACAGTTCAGTCCGATCACTGAGGGATGAGAGGAATCCGCGAAGGTGATTGTCCTCCGCTTGCGGTGGGCGCGGCCCCAGGAGCTCCGTGAGTTGAGCAGCGCTGATGCCAAGCGACGCAGTGGGGCAGCTGAGTCCAGTAAGGGAGATCCAAGCCGAGGTCGTAGCGGGTCCAAGTTCGTTAACCAGATGATCAGAGAGCCGATGAGGTACCGATGAGGGAATCCAAGCCGTGGTCAGGAAAACAGTCCAGGTTCGGTAAGCCAGTTGCATCCAAAAAAACAGTCCAGGGCTGGTCAGACCAACAGAGCAGACAGGGGCAAAGCAAAACGGACAAAAAGACAAACGGGATCCACAAACGGGATCCACAAGACAGAAACAGGTCACTAACAGAATTATCAGAATGATTGTCCAACACTAGAGTTACTCAAACCAAAAGGCTAGAACAGTGGTCTCCAACCCTGGTCCTCAAGATCTACTGTCCTACAGATTTTAGATGCATCCCTGCTTCAACACAGCTGAATCAAATGAATGGCTTGGGCTAGAATAATCTGGCACTGGTGGCTTGAAAACAAACAGTATATATAGGGGCTGAAACCAGGTGGAAAGGATAAACAATAATGAGAAAACAGGCAGAGTAAAACAGGTGGGTGGAATAACCAATCAAGCCAGCCACCAGTGCCAGGACCATGACACTCTGTTGGTATGGCCTTCTTAACAGCGTAAAAATCAATTTTCCAACAGCTTACCCTTAACGACTGAAATGCTCCTGGACTTGTTTCGCTTTATCTCTATATGGGCTTATTGTATTTTCACCGAAAGCTTGTCAAGTAATATCACTTGAACATACCTTGGTTTTGGTGAGGATAGTCATTTGATCTATATGAGCTCTGATAGGAGGTAGAAAAAGTCCTGATCTGAGCTTTGGAATTGTAGTTAGGTTGAATGATCTCTTTTTTTTCCCACAGCTTCTATTACAACTTAATGTGTTTTGGCATTATTTTAACCCTGCTTTCTATGGTTTCAGCTTGTTGTAGTCTCCCCTTATCTTTAGCTGTGAGACATTTTTGCAGCTTAATCACTGTGTTCATTTCATCAGGGCATTGTTCCTCTGCACACAGCTAAGGAATGGCAGATGTCTTGTGTTAAAACATGCACATTTTTCCAAATAGAATAATCAAGATGCCAACAATCACAGCCTAGAAGAGATGTACACATTTATTTCTGCAGCCTCACTAATTAGAACCCAGTTATCTGTCTTTTTATCTGTTATTTTTTCTTAAGCCCCAACTCAGCTTTTTGTTGCCCTGAGTCATATACCCCTCAGTCTAAGATACAAACAGAGCAAAGAGATGTCAGGTAGCTAAGGCTAAGTTATGTGAGACAGTGGTAAAAATGAATCATAAAAAAAGGAAGGAAGGTTTGGAAGAAAGAAGCAGAACCACCTTGTGAAACATTCCTCTGTCAGAAGCTCCTCAGATTTATCAACCCAGTTTTCTTTTCCTGCCTCTCTCCTCAGATAATTGGAAGGAAGCATGTGTGCACAGAGCCATGGGGAAGACAGAAAACATATTTTGGCAGAGCTTGACAGGTTAGACAATGGTAGAAAAAACAGCAAACGCTGTCAAGAGACAATGGCATGAGAGTCAGCAAGGAGCTGCACTGCATTATATTCAAGTTTGAGGAGCACAACCTGACGCTCATGGGTGAATGTAAACGTGTTTTTGCCTGATTGAATCTAAGAGTGTGTGTTTATGTGTCATCCATGTGGTGTCCTTGCAACAATGAGAATAGCAGATTGACTGCTGTTAAAGGTCATAGCTTAATTATCTGTGGTAACTCAGCCGCTGCCATCTTCTCCATTCGTAATGCACTAAGAGTACGGGTCCACTTCAAGTAAAGAACAAACCACTGCTGAAGTGACTGCTTTGACATTTAAATGGAAAATCTAACAATATCCTTTGAAAACAATTAACCTAATTTAGCTATTGGAAAAATAATGAGCCACTTATCATAGCACTTATTTACAATTATGAGCAGGAATGTCAAAACCAAAAAAAAAAAAACATGCTCCTGTCATTAGCATTGCAAGAGTTGTTTCCATTTGGTTTGTCTTGAATATTTAGCAGTATTAATTTAGAAGAGTCAAGCAAGAAAATAAAGCAGTTAAAAAGAAAAAGCTTTATAGCAAATAGAGGAATGCAAAATCTTAAGTACCCATACCAGGCCCGTCTATGGTAATGATATCCAATTTAATGTCACAGGAAAAATCAATGGTACTGTAATGCGTCTGAATGTGACTGAATTAGGTTTTGATGGGATAAAGAAAAAGGAACACATGGGGCAGGTTCACGTCATTCAACTTTGATCCATATTTTTTTTTCAGATCTCAATTGCTCGCCATCTGAGTTTTGGAAGATGTTAAAGCAAATATATATATATTTATATATATATATATATATATATATATATATATATATATATATATATATATATATATATATATGAATTAGACTGTTTTTAATGGTTTTGAATAGTTTCAGGTCATTGATTAGATTTTGTAACTATGTACATTTGCCTGTGAAGAAACCCTTACAAAGATTTTAGATTAGATTTCTTTCTTCAAATCTTTACATTTTTGTTACTTTCCTGCAGAACGTTCAGCTCAAGGCTTGATGATGTTACACTTCGACCGTATCAAGTAATGAGAAGCTTTCAACTTGTTTCTTTCCTCTCTTTTTTTCTTTTGTTTGTATACAAAGTTTTAGGCATTTTGTCTTCTTTCATTTATTGTTTATCATATTTATATAGGAGTTATGGTTTTTTAATCAAATTACTACAAAGCCTAAATTACACATGCCCAAACTCTAAGTCACATTCAGTGAGTTTTAGCTTTAAAGTTTTCTCTCAAATCTAAAATTGAGTTGTTAGTTTACACTGTTATATCTAATTCGCAAATATTTAAAGAAACACAGCAATGTATGGTTGTGGGCACTAAAAGTCCCTCTACTCATTGTTCAAGAAGGGGGCTTACCCTCTTCCCTTTTCCTTTAAAGCAGGGACAGTCATCATCAACCGATGACTATCATCAGTAGATCATCATCATTTCTTATGTAATCCATCATCAAGCAACTAACATGCATAGAGGATGCACAAAAAATACATGCAAGCAAAAATATTTTTGTATGTCACATCTTTCTATCCAGCTTAAGCCTTTAACTTTTTTGGTAAACTAAATAACGTTATTTGTTGTTTTCTAGGTGCATAGGGTACCAAATGATGCACTAGACACCCACTTTGACAAACACAGAGTCTAAAGGAAAAATATATTTGAACTAACTGAAATATATTGAATACAATATTGATAAGCATTCAGATAAGCAAATCTCTTCTGCTTGTGCATTTATCATTTTCTGGATTTTTAATTTGTTAAAAAAAGTTTTATTATTGTTTTAGTAGTAAAGAAATGAATGTAAAATGATGCTCTCTTACATTATTATGTCTACATCACTTAATAATAATAAAAGGTTCATCCCATATCTCTCCTCTCTGCACCTGTCAGACCAGCCTTGATCACCTGGCGTTGCACGCAGCTGAGGTGAGTAGAGGTTGACAGGAAAACGGGGGTTAGCCACCGATTGGAAAAGGAGGAAACTGCCTCTAACGTAATACCTGCCTGTACTGGTTTCTGTCTGCTGCTCGAGTTTTCCTTCTCACCTGCTGCAGTTTGATTTCTAATAAACTGTTTGATCTCCTCTCTGTTGGTTGTGCCTGGCAAAATTTTGGGTCTCACGAACCTGTTTGTTACAAATAGAGTTTTTAAAGATAGAGTTGGTAAATCCATTTTACAAAAAAAACTTGCTTACTAGTAGGGCTACTTGGACAATCTTAGATGATCAATTATATTGCTCTAATATGTTGTAACTCTGAAAAGGTTTCTGGAGTTTTAACAGGGGAAATTTGTTGAAATCTTGATGTATATATCCATATTTAATTAGTAAATATTGTTACCATAATGCTTTATTGGCCAACATGTAATTGTAAGATTTTTTCCCAAACTTTTCTGAACAATTAATTGATTGAATAATTGATTTCTAAAGTTGTCATGAAAATGCTTATTTGCCATCTCAGACAGATATATGGACACATTGATAGATCAAATTGACTCTAACATTGGATGGTCAGCACAATTGAATACTGGCACATCAGTCAGTGCTGAACTTTGTGTTATTGACTTTGTTTTACCGACACTACTTGACATTGAATTTGGCCACGACCCGGATCAGCTCCCAGCCAGCCCCTCGGTGGACACCAGCTGATGTTTTATTCACCATGTCTAAAATAAAATACCCCAACATAAACCACGTCCTCCTTTTCCCAGGGTCCTTACCTGTAGTGTCTCTCACCTCTCATAATAGTGCTTGCTCTGTCTTTCTGCATCAAATCTTACCTCACCCAACGGCTGTCTTCACCAGCTGTGATTGTCCAGACTGCTCCTAGAGGTCACTATAAGGGTGTATGTGAGAACCTTGATAGAAGGGAGAATTAGAAGCTGTTTTAATGGTATAATTCAAAGTGCGGCTCAGATGACCTCAGATAGTCAAGAGCCCCAAATCTCTGTCAAGAAGGAAAACATTGAAGAAAAAAATAAGCAAGAAAAAACATCCATCTATCCATTTTCTGTCTAGCTTATCCCAAGCAGGGTCACAAGGGGTGTTGGTGCCCATCTCCAGCTGTCTACTGGCGAGAGGCATGGTACACCCTGGACGGGTTGTCTGTCCATAACAGGGTCAAGAAAAAAAAAAAAAAACAAGGGAATTATCTCCAGCAGTTTTCTACAAACAACATAAGGTAGATCCAAGGAAGAAGATGTCTTTGACAGATTGAAATCACGCTTTTGTTTAGAAAAAATAATTTGTATCAAAACTGAAAACACAGTTCGTAAAGCGATACATGGCGTTGACACCTTCATGATGTGGGGACACTGTATGTTTCTTCAGGGACAGGGAAGATGTTCAAAGTGGATATGAAGATGGATGAAGCTATGTGCAGGGCAGTCCTTGATGAAAACTTGTTAAATGCCACAAAAGACTTGGAACACGAGAGCAGGTTTACCTCATAGACGAAAAACAACCTAAAACATTCAGTCAAAGGCTACAACTAGATCCAAATAACAGTCCGTGAAAAGATTTTAACAGAGGTTCACAATCCAATCTGCAAAACAGCCATAATTGGACAAAAATAGCTCTATAAAGTTTTGACTGAGGGGGGCTGGTTACAAGTACCAACAACATGACCAGGATCATTTCATTGGCCAGCTCTTTGAAAACAGTTGACTTTACGTTGCTTTTTTTCACATCAAATCCTTAAAATACATTGAAGTGTGATTAGAATAATGCACAAAAAGGAAAAAGTTGAAAAGATGTGTTTACTTTTTAGACATTATTAATTCCTGATTTTGCCCATCAGCAAGGCTAAAGAGTAAAACTGAGATTCATGACTATAAGCTCAGCAGTATAGATACAGAAACGCTGAAAAACAAAAGGGAAGTTCTGCCTTGTGTTCCCTCTTCCAGTTGGACAGGTTATATCTGGTGTGTGTTTCAGTTCCAGGAAATTTGTAAAATATCTTATTTTTGAAATCTGTCTGAACACTGACCTAATCTTAGTTTGCCCAAAAACAGGCTGAAATTTTCGATGAAATTCAAAAAACTGATTATTAATCAAGAAGGAAAAGATTATTAGTTCTTATTTGGAGAAGTTGTTTTAAAGAAATTTTAAAAACCCTTTTTACAAGAACTGTATTTTTAAATGCCAATGATATAACTTTGAAAATGTAAAATATTATATTTGTATTTGTATCCTGTGGATGTTTAATTGAGCGAACCAGTTCAGCCCAGGAAGTGGATTTTTAAATTATTGATTCATTTTAAACTGCCAAGTGAAAGAGAGTCCTGACCAATCAGAGCATAATTTTGTCAAATTTTTTTTTTCTTTAAAGGATCATGTGTTTCATATAACCATTAGCACCTTCTCTAACTTTTATTCCCAATACATGAATAAAAAAGAATTCAGACCCAGTCTTCTCTTAATCCACATCTGTTTGCATTATTAACACCTCCCCCTGTTTTTCCATTCAGCACAGCCCTTCATCGCCTGATTAGGAAAGAAAGAAAACAGAGTTTGATTTATCCACTGCCACCAGCCAGCTGAGCAATCGTCCGCCCCACTGCTGGCTATCAAGGGCATCACTGATCTGACTATAAATAATCAATTATTTCAGCTAATGACCCTACAAGATCCCCTGTTAGACGAGGTCAAGCTTCCACTTGGCAGGCGCCCCACCACCCCCGCTGAGCCGACAAGTGATACGACATTAGCGGGTGTCAACACGTCCTCTCGGCCTCACTGACGGAGTGAATGACCGGCTCTACTTGGCCGTAACGGCAAACTTAAGGCCTTCCTTTCAGCTTTCTCTTCAGTCTGCCTGTTCTCTCGCGTGGTCAATCTAAAGTTTATTGTTGTTTTAAATATCAGGGGTGTTGTGCTTTAGAAAGTGGCAGAAAAGAAATCAGGCCAGAGGAAAACAAACTGTTCTGCATTTTGAGTCTGTCTCTTTTCTAATGTGTCTTCGACCTTAATATGATGCCATAATACAGCTCTGTGTAGCATCTCAATCGCCTTATACTGTGCATTACAATTAAGGGAACGATCATATATTTACTCATTCTTACATCAAACAGATTGAAAAAAATTAACATTCATTTAGAAAAGTTTTCAGGCAATGCAATGTGTTGATATCACCCCCCCCCCCCACACACACACACACACACACACACACAATAAATTTGTTTAGCTAAATGCTCCACTGGGCCTTAGATTAAATTGTTTTGGTATCTCATGAATAGCGATTAAAGACATTTGGATTCCTTAATTTATTTTGCTGAAACAAATTTACTCCCTGTTGGTGAAACATAAAGTTTGAACAGACATTTGAAATAATTACTACTTTTCTATTTTGAATAAATCCACTTAGAGCCTGAAAGTTTTATGTAAAACAACCCAATTATAATATCACTATGTCTAGCTCACTCATCACGAATAGACTCAAATTCTGATTGTAATGACATTATACTGTCAAAGTCTCGAAACCTTGGTCCAAATACTTAAGCAAACCGATCTGGATGATTCCAAACAAGTTTTTATTAATATAGCAAACATGGGGCGTCTCGTCAGCTGGGGCAGATAAACCGGATCCTCTGTAGGAATAAAAGTTCAGGTCCGTGACTCAGATTTAAAGGCTGGCAACGACTAAGAGCAATAGTCACAAAACTGGTTCAGAGTTCAGTCCGATTCCAGAGGAAGGAGACAATTCCAAGATGGAGATTGTCCACTGTTTGTGGCAGGTGCTGCCCCCAGAGCTCCGACTGATGAGAAGAGCTTATGCCAGCTGACGCCGAGGATCAAGAGTTTCAAGAAGAAAATATCCTGAGCCGAAGTTGAAGGAGAACCAGGTTTACAGATCAGAAGATCAGAGAGCCAAGGAGGTGCCGAAGGAGGGTCCAAGCCGAGGTCAGAAGAATAGTCCAAGTTTGGTAAACCGGTACAATCGAGCAAAAAGTCCAGAACTGATCAGACTAACAGACCAGACAGGGGCAAAACAAACCTCAGGATCCACAAAACAGAAAAAGGTCACAATCAGATAATCAGAACAATAATCAGAATCCTAGAGGTACTCTCACTGTACAGCTTGAATAATCTGGTGTTGATGGCAGGAAAGCAAACATCATAAATAGCTGCAGGGACGTGGCAAATCAGATCAGCGGTAATCAGCCCCGGGACCAGTTAGACAGGTGAGCAGGGGCAGATGGAAAAGCCAAACATCAGCTCCAAAACCATGTAATATAAGGCAAATATTACTTTCATTTTCCTCAGTTTCTCTTTTTATAACTTAAAAATCTTTTTTTTTTTTTCAGCAGATGGCCGCTCACACTGAGCCTGGTTCTGCTGGAGGTTTCTTCCTGTTAAAAGGGAGTTTTTCCTCTCCACTGTCGCTACAAGCATGCATAGTGTGAGGGGTTGTATTTGAGTTAATGAGTCGATGCAATCAACTGGTTTTCCTTAGATTAGAAAACTTTGTATCAATTTGACTGTATGATCTGGTTGAACTGTAAAGCGCCTTGAGATGACATGTGTTGTGAATTTGGCGCTATATAAATAAACTGAATTGAAATTGAATTGAATTGAATAATTTTTTTGTCTCTGAATTTCCTTCTGAAAAAAGTTTTACAATCAAATGAGACAAAGTTTGAGCTGTCTAACCATAACTGGTTAAACAGGAGTATTTCTGAATGAATGAAGGTTGACACATCAACAGCGCTTCAGCTGCAATCAAGTGTGCTGGAAGTGGCCGTATCAGTGCTAGTAAAAACAAATTATTTATCTTTATCTCAAATTAAAAACCTTGTCGTTTGAAATCAGACTAGTAAAGTCAATAAACTAGTATCTAAAATGGGTAGAGCAGCTAAAATTAGACATTCATCTTAATCTTAATCTGTATGTAAATTTCTGGGCATGATTAAATATGAGCCAGTGCCAGAAATCAAACTAATTAAACTGTCAGAACCATGTTGTGCAAGTTTACCAGAAAATTATGAATATATGAAATAACTAGAACTTGAAGTTATAGCTAAGTAGTAGAACATTCAACTCCAGGGTAAACCCAATCAATGATTGTTGGTGAAATGATTACAACTGTAATTTACTTTCTCACCATTGTTTTTAGTCTGTTATTTAACGGTTGAACTCCTGGATTGGCTGTTTAAAATCCTTCACCAATTTAGTAATTTAGAATACTATCATCAGCTATTTATCAACAACCACAGAAATTGTATCTGTCTGTTCAAATGCTAACCGAAAGAGGGTGAATCTGACCTGAGTGATAATTCATTCACTGTGCAAAATAATCACAAAGTACCATGGGTTAAAATACAATGGTACCATCCATCCATCTATCTCCAGCAGTCAATGGGCGAGAAGCAGGGTACACCCTGGATCAATGGTACCTTTATTAGCTAATAATCATGCCGTATTGTTGTATCTCATGAATAGGCAAACAAACACTAAACACCACTGAAAATAAGCACATAATATAAGCAAGTAAACAAAAGCAAACAAAAAGGTAAAAAGAGGTATTAAAAGTCCATTCAAGAGTCTCTCCGTTTTGTTCAAATTTTTAATGTAAATGTATTGAAGGTGTGTTGTAGAATTGCAGCAGTTAAATGTGAATAATCCTGATACATAGATATTAAATACACTCAAAACAGCAAAGTTTCACATAGTTTTAATAAATATATTAAGGAATGCATTAAGTGACACTTGAAAGAATGGGTTATTTTAGCTGTTACCAGGCGGTACAGTTCTGGGCCAGCTAGGAAAAGGGAGGGATTAGAGGACTCATAAAATGGCTTTTTCCATAGGATTGGCAACAAGGTAGCTTTCAGAAACTTTACTAGCCTAACTTTTCACACAGATAGTAATGTGGCTCTTTCAGTCAGGCTCAGTGAGCATTAGCATTCAGTTCAGAACTCTTACTTAAAACCATCAGCAGTTGAATCAGAAAGCTTCTTTCAGATTAAAACACCCAACATATTTCTTTCTACCTATCTCCCGCCCCAGCAGAGTATTTATTAATTATCAGATGAATGTTGGGAAAATATTTGTTGGCTAAGTGGAATAGAGATAGGGTTTGGTTCTATTCTGCCCAATTCGGTTTGGTTTGTTCTGTTCCGCATTTATAGTCTTTCCCCCTGGTCTTGCCGGCCCAGGGGTCCAATTTTCAGCACAAGCTGTAAGCCACCACACTACACGAGGAAGTAGTAAAAACAGCTGTTCAGTCATTTCTTTCTGGGAGTTTTTCCACAATGTGTTAATAGTAATAATATTTATGAGCTAAATCATGGAATATCTCTTGATGCTCTTGCCATGTATTCCGTGGACGGATCCGCATGGTTACACATTTTCCTAGGTGCTCTGAGTGGCTATCCTGGCAGTAGCCATAGTGGCATGTGTACAACTGAGTTCAGTTTTTACGTTATCAATCTGGGATGGCTGCCATTCAGTCCATCCATGAAAAGGAGGGACGTTTAGCACAATATAATACACTGAGCTGATTGGGTGACTTGCCAGCTAGTACTCGCATTCCATAATATACTTTTTGCCAATCGTAGCAGCTAGCACAAGATGATCACAATAGGATTTGTCTGCAGCTTCTTGAGTGTTTTCAGAACTAGCTGAGTAAGCTGATACATCAAACTTTTTCCAAATGCACAAAGTGCTTTTCTGTGCTTCTTTTTTAAATGACAAATTGTCATTATTTTAGCTAACACCGAGTCAATTGCGGTATTGATAGGTGAGTCCTCCAGCGTAACCATGTTTATTAAGCCCCAACAAGGCCCTTCCGACTGTCCACATTCCTACATGTCCAGCCCCCAAAAACACCGCTGGCATGTCATCAGTCCGACCCGCTAGTTGTTCGTAGACAGACGTATTAGCTGGAGTCTTTCAAAATGGATTTGTTGTGAGACTGAAAATTCAGATCTCGCGACAATCCAGCTCGCAGTGCAAGGTTACTGTGCATTTGCATGGACCTTGCTGATACCACAAGCAAAAAACAAAGCTCAATCACCTTTACCCCCCACGTATGTTGTGCAGCTCACTTGTGAAGTCATGTTAATAAATTAGAACTGTTCCACATCTACCGCTACTCCTCCGCACATCACGGTCTATGTACGTCTTCTTTGTCCTTGACCATTAACTGAGTTCAGTTTTTGGTCTCAGTTGACCATTAAAACAAGAAGCCAAGCTATTTTTTGTTCCGCTCTGGTCCGTTGGAAGCCGACCAGCTCAAGAGCTGCAATTGCAATTGCACCAAAGAGAAGAAAGAACGTAGAGAAATCCAGTTTATGACAAAATCATTAATACCTAATTAGAATTTAAATTTGATGTATTCCCCAAAAATAAGGCAGTTTGATTGGATACAACCTATTGGTACTTCAGGATGCCAGGAAGCAGCTTTGTCATCTCGATCAAAAATATTTTTTTTTTTTTTGCTGAGAGGTTTAGGAGTTTCATTAAATCCAGTAGCACAAACTTCCAAAAGTGCATCTCACAAATTCAAAATAAACCACTTATCGCAGGCCTTGATGAAGTGATGCAGATTTTTAAAAGTAGAGAACACACCAATTTTGTATGATCCTAGTTATCCCTAGGTCTATTACAAAGATGATTAACATGACTGCATAAGTGCTCTGCACAACGTACGTGAGCAGGATGGAGCTGTGACGGAGGATATGGAATCTGGAGGTTAGTGACACTGACCGGGTATCAGAGGTGGGCCATGTCTTTGGTCAGAGAGCAGAGCATGCCTCCTCTGTTTCAACACTGAACATGAGTCACACATGCAACTTTCTATTGATTCCCACTGAATTACAAAGGGAGATGTAAATATATTTAACATACTAGTTTTCTTTGAAACTGTAGTAAAATAGATCCCTCTCTGCATTTGATAATACGCACGTCATGCAGTCTGTGCCACTGTTAAGTTGAATGTGATAGCATAACAACATTGATTTATATATAATATTGAAATCTAGAGATTACTTTATAGAGTTCATCTTCAGTTTTAAATGTATTTAGAGTGTTAATTTCCCAATCGCCCAAGGCTGGATGAAAGCATTTCCAAAAATACAAAAATAGGCGATGACAACATTTAGCAGTTTCCATCTACTTTAAGGGCACTAAAATAGCAACATTCTTTGCTGAAGAGTTAGCAAAAACGATCTTATACTGGAGAATCTACCTAAGGTTTGGTGTCATTTGGTGTCATTTTGCATCCTAACATGACTGAGTTCCTGACAACATCTGCAGAATTAAGTGTCCTTTATACATAGAGCACCCAGCGGGGAGATTAACTTTCAACTACCAAGTTTCTGCTCAGTTGCTCCAGTTTTGACCTGCAACATGTCCAATGACCCCTCTCAGTGGCTCTGATTCCCAGCTGGAGCGCACCAGATGCCTGTCGACCCATAGCAGCGGAGGGAGCCTGTTTATCCATCAGCCTCTGCGTCCGCTCCAGCCCTGCCACCTGTCCCACTCTGTCAGTGTCTGAGCACATTTTGTAGAGCAGGCCAAAGGCAAGCAGATACATTCAACTTCTGGCTCGCCGGAAGCTTTCTTCATGGGTCATTACGTAGCAGAAGAGCTGGCTGTTAACAAAGCCATTACTGCAAGTGCTTAGGACCTTGTGCGGTTCTGGTGGGGGGTCTGCATGTTGGCTGTGTTTTGGGTTTTTTAATTATATCTTATCATTTGGGATCATGTAAGAGCAGAATGTCTTGTTGGACAGGATAAGCGAAACTTTGGCAGGAGAGTTTCTTGTCTGATCCAACTTCATTAAGGACTTTAAAAACAACCTTCAAAGAAAAACAGGCAAACAAGTCTTTAAACTTAATGCCAAATTTTCAGAAGAGAATAACCTAAATAAAATATGCAACCATAGATTCTCTGTACTAAATATGACCCCCCCCCAAAAAAAACAACCCCTAAAATCTGTGAAATTTACTTTAATTGGTGATAACAATGTTCAACGGAATGTTGCAAGTTCATAATTTCCCTGCAAATGTTCAGCTTGGCAGAAGTTATCATTTTTTTTGCTCACATGTATATCGTATGTATATCATCTAATATTTCACAATACTGGACAAACAGAGAGTGGTCTTTGACCATCAATCTAATGGTGTTTCCTAGTACATAGTCCTTTTTGGGGGCTCGCCTTTTTTTGTTGTTTAGTCCACAGCAGTTCTATACAGTTGGTCATGGAGGATGGACAGATGAGACTGACTAAAATCAATCAATCAATCAATCAATCAATCAATCAATCAATCAATCAATATTCTTTATTGTCAACTACAATTTACATTGCAATCAAAATTTCAGTTTCAGTACAATCGGTCATTAAAATAATAAATGAATAGTTTTAAATATTAATAAAACTACACATTGATGACAAATGAATGGAGCGGCGGGTAACTTAACAGCAATGGTTACTGTAGCTGGATGGAAGGACGGACAGACAGTATTATTGAATAGATTGATTGATAAGAGCTGGATTGCTAGGTAGATGGAGGGACATATGGATGAACCAGAAGAATGGAAGGATAGATGCATAAGGGAAGGATGTATAGAAAGATGAAGAAATGAAAGAAGGGACTGATGACCATAGATATTCGTGTATATTTGTTGCTGTTCTGTGTATATTTATCTAATCTGATTGAGGCATAATGTGTAGGGTGACAAAATACATCTAGCTCCTTATCCAGACATGGTCAGAGTTTTAATTGTTTTAAACCTTTTACTTATGCCTGAGTGCAGATGCTGGCAATTTTAGGAGGGTGGCTATTAACTTTTTACTCATGTGTATTCATAGCTGCACATTTGTCCTTTCTGATTGGAATGCTCTCTTGTGAATCCTACTTTAAAGACAGTCTGGGGCCATAAGTCCACATTATAAACTGTAACTTTAGCTTTTGACTCACCTTGTGGTTTTGACATCACACCATAGGGTATAAAGAGGGACTGAGCCAACCATTCTCCCTTTGTTTGGAGCTGCCATTTCACAGAAGTGGCATCCGCCTCAGCTGAGCCCTATGTGTTTGGAAATATAGGTTAAAAATTGTGGTGTGTTGCATAGTTTGAAGAATAGGCTTGGAGTTTGTTTGAACAGATCATCTGCAGATTTACTAATGAACCCCTGATCGTAGCAGTTCTGATCAATAACCTGTTGCCTTTGTTCCTAAGCAAGCAGAGAAGATCCTAGGGAAACTAGAGATGGGAGATTCCTTCACCCAGCCTGAGGCAACTGAACCAACTAACTAAGTGGTTTGGCTAACAACATCCAGTAACATTTCCCCTTTGTTCTTAATCAAACCTGCAACTATTCAGAGGTCAGACCTGGAGATTGCTGCACCCTGTCACCTAAAGTAGTCTTTGGAGTAGTAACACACTTTTCTTTTTCTTTTTCTTTCTTTCTTTTTCTTTGCTACTTTAACTATGCCTGGGCAACTAATTAAGTTTATATGCTGATATTTGCTGCAGGGTTTGTTTCAACTTTGTGTTAAATTGATTTATTGTGTAATCTGAACTGAATTGTGAGCTCACTTTTGTTAAAGTATTTGTCCAATGAATTAGACTGCACCAACTTTCTGCTAAATTAGATTATTTCTTCCTCTTTTTATCTTTGTCCTCTTTCTCTAACACTCTGTTTTGCCTTCCTTATAACTTCCCTCCGATTTTTTGGTGTTTCTGGCCAATCACGCTGTAGTTAGCTCTCCACTAGAACTGTAAATATTTTGCGTTCTCCCACCTCCAGCTATACAGTATTGCATGCCTTTGTTTAGGAAGGGTATCATTCTTCATACCTTGCCACCCTCCAAATTAACCCTATGTCTTTATTTCATATTTGCTGCTGGTTTGATTGATGATAATTAGATACTGAAATTAAGCTTGATTAATTCTTTAGCTGTCAAAGCAGTGTGTTAGTCAGTTGTAGTGAACTAAATAATTGCTTGTATCAGGAACTTATTTGATAAATTTCAGCACATATAATATAACTTATTTAATTATAATTTAATTTGTGTTAACAGTTTGATGATATTTAGACATTGTGTATTATGGTCTGTTAAAGAATAATTACCAATTGCAGTTTTACGGTAAATAAAAATTCTTAACATTTACTAGTGGTTAATATGAAACTGGATCAAAAACTATGTTAAATATCCACATATGCTTGTAAATTATCAGAAAAGAGATGGAAGTGTAGTAGCCGTTAGCCAAAATTATATAAAGTATTTATTCTTTGTGGTTGAATTTTGATTGAAATGATAAATTTTCTAATTACTAATAATATTCAATTCCTAAAAGGAATAATTGCCCAACAATGTGTTCCAGCTCAAGGCACCAGCCTTTTTTTAATGCTTATAGAACAAAGTTGATTTTGTGTTTTTTTTTGTTTTTTTTATGGTTATAAAATAGACTAGTTGTGGTGAGGGAACATGTAAAGGAATTCCTTAAAGACCTTGAAGAAAATGATGCAGAGCCTGTCTCAGGCGAAAAAGTGATCCGTTTTTAAAACTTTGAGCGCAGCCCTCCTCGGAGCGACTCCATCATTCCTCGGCTGCGTTTCAATAAAGACATTCATCTTTTTGCTAATGCATCAATAAAACTGCTCATATATTCGGACAGTCCAGTAAATTTTGATTAAAGACCTTGAACACTCACGGTGCCTGATGGTCATCTGAAAGGAAAGCTTCACATCATAAACCTGTTATACAACCCTCAGGGTGAAACATAAAACCCGCTCCATTATGCTCGTCTCAGAACAGAGGAGCCGTGTTTAAAATATTAACTTCCAAAGACTGAGATAAAAGCTGGAATTCACTCGTTTATCTAAAATGCTAATGTTTTCTCAGGATGGTGTCGTGTAACACAACCTAAATCTTCACATCCAAGAACCCCGATAAGGATGTTTTGTTTCTGCTAGTATTGGGCTTTTCACTTCTAAATATTGCAATTTATTCTTATCTTTAGCCAGTTCATGCTCAAAATTCAAAATTTAGTTTTTTTTTATGTTATCTGACAGAGATGAAAAGCTAGTCCTGCAGGAATTATTTGTGATGAAACTTTAGACACTAGGAGAGCAAAGGAATGTTCACACACCTTAGCCTACTCTCTAAACAAAAATAGAAAAAAACAACAGCTTCAGGAAAATTTTGTTTTTGAAATATCTATTCGCGAAGAGTGTGCACACAGCTTCACTCTTTCTTCAGAGCATGCTTTAAATCTAATTTAGCTTTAGGAAGGATCCTTCAACATTCTACATGCTGACTTCTCAGGTTATGATATCCCGTTTATTTATGAAACCCCTCAGGCTTTCTGTCTGGACTCAGCTTCTTCCAGTCCACATGCCCTTTTTTAACCAAGAATCCTAAGACTAAAAGTATCTTTAAAGGCTAGTTATCAAAGCGAGAAAGTCCATTGTTACCCTCAGCAAGGAAGTTGTGTTTCTATTGTTATTGGTTTTCCAAAATATCTAAAACAGTTATGGACAGATTGTGCGTGTTGTGACTAGCAACAAATGATCAGTTTTATGATGATCTGGATCACTATCTGGATTCAGGAGGTTTTGAAATTTTTTTGTGAATATATTTATTAACTCTTGCTGTAAGCCACTATATTTCACGGGAAATCAGCTAATTGCCAGAGTTCTGTGCTTTCTTAGTTTGTTTATAGTTATTTCTTGTGTGGGGTTGTTTGTACCCAGTTCTAAAATTCTAACAGTAGTACATAAAAGGGACAAACATTGTTAAACATCAACAGACTTTATTTCAGTCAAGTGTAACAAAATCATTGATACTAAGAACAAAATACAGATAATCATATTTCTGGGAGTTTGCTGCATGCATGGAGTTTGCATGTTCTCCCATGCGTCTGTTCTCTCTGGGTACTCTGGCTTCCTTCCACAATCCAAAAGCATGACTGTTATGTTAATTGACACTGCTTGATTTTTCTTAGGTGTGAGTCTGTTTTTGCCTTGTTGTAAGACTCTGTGTTGCCCTGTGATGGACTGATGACCGGTCTAGGTTGTAACCTGCCTTTCACCCATAAACTGCTTGGCATCCATGACCATCTGATCTGAAACTGACTCTTGAAAGAGGCATTTTCCTGCTGCTCCTGCATCTCCCTGCTCTTTCCCTGCTTTGCTGTGTCTTGCTTTTTCTGAGCTCTCTCTTCATATCACCCAAACTTAAACAATGGATCTAGTCAGCTGGTCTCTCAATGTAATTGATAACATTTTCTCAACTGGAAGACAGGGAAAAAGGGACCCGTCCTGTCTGCCAGGACATACTTCGCGGGATACACCATGGACTCTGGAAGGCTTGGAGGATGGTGTGTTTCACAATGCTATGCTATGGATTTTTGGTTTTGTGATACTCAGATTTTTCCTGTTTGGTTTTGGAGGATACCTGATTTATCTACAATTACAGAGGATGTCGACAGCAATTTGGGCACTGATCAGGCTGCTGGCAGTGGTTGACGCCCTCACAAAGGCTATGAACGAGGAAGATCGGGAGATGAGTCGTATGCTGGGTGCGACTGAACTCAGGCTGGCTGCAGTGGTTGAACTCAAATGTGAGATGGGATCATATCTTGGATGTGCACGCTCGCTTCAAAGCGGAAAAGGCCAAAAATTTGGAATATTATACTCGCTATGTAGAGGCAGCAAGAAAAATACTCAAGGCTGATGGAAAATTCCTGTGCAACGTGCATGTTATGGAAGAACTGATCCCCCCTTCCCCTACCCACAAACATCTGTGGATGCACCCAGAACTGTTGATAAACTTCCATCTCATCAAGGACAATTGCCTGCGGACAGCGATCACAGACAAATTGAAAGCACTCATCATACACACACAACTAATGTCTCAAATGTCAGATGACTTCATGTGACTCCACCTCCGATGTGACCCTCTGCTGAAATGTCTGTCTCGTGTTACATGTGCTTTTCTTGTGCTGAGGTTTTTTGTTTTTTTTTTGATATCTCAAACTGTATCCTGTCATGGATAAAGTGTGAAATATTCTTTTTTCCCGCCTCTCTCTCTTCACAGGTCCCAGGTAACCGCCTGGGACCTGCAAAGCCAGGTAACCACGCGCCAAAGGCAGCATTCTGCAGGACCCATGGCATCAGTAAAGCTGTTACCCTTTTCAGCCCCCCCACCCCATTCAAATGTATGTGACGTATTGTGATGAACAGTTTGTACTGAAAATGAAATCTCGATTGCAATATAAATTGTAGTTGACAATAAAGTTGATTGATTGACCATGGATGGATGGGTTGATGTTAACTTTAATTTCATATCCCATTTGAATAGTTGATTGATTGTTTGTCACCTATCTCAGATGTCTAAAACAAACTTTTTTCTCTGTGTTTTTTTTTGTTCTAAAAAGTTACTGTCTGATTGATGCTTGTAGGGTTGTTTGTATATTATACCTGTGAGAACGGTTTAGCTTGAAAGGAAATTTACTGAACGATCATCCAGTTGGGAAGTTTTTAAGCAGTAAATGCCTTTGGGACCTTAACTGGATAGCCTATCGACTCATAAAGTTTAGGCAGTGTAGAATTAATTTGGCCAAACTTTAAGTTAGTTCTGTTAGTGTAATTTATCATCTCTCAGAATAGGAAGCATAAACGTGCTGGCATCAGGTCTGCTGACTGCCCAGCTCCTTCTTTACTTCTACGACAAATGTTTTCTCGTGATTTGCCCCTTTTATAGTCGATAAACTCTTTTGGCAGAATAGTGATGCCATTAAAGTTTATATGATTATGGTATAGGATAGACACTGCCCAGCAGCAGGAGAAAAATAGATGGGTCACGATGCAGTATTTATGACTCAGTGGTGGATGAAACAGCTTAACTTTGTGCAACACTGTTTATTAATATCTTTGTGGTTGTTTGTCTGTTTTAGGTTTCTTCCAAATGGTATAGTGTAGTTAATTATTTAAAGATAACAGTATATATATATATATACTTGATTCCTCCTTGTATGGTGTATGGTGCTATATAGAGCAAAAAGAAGTGCCACAAATTCCTGCAATAGGAAAAGTGGATGGTCAAATTTAAAATGGACAGAATAACATTCTAATTTTCCCTCCAACAAGCATATCCACTGATGTGTTTAGCATGACATCATGCTCATTAAATCTATGAGAATTTCAATTAGAAACACTGTTTTGAGGGCATGCATTTAAAGACAGCTTTTGTCAAAATGCTGATAAGAATAGCAGAAATACATTCATGATGAATATCTATTTAACCTACAAACAAGACTCTTTGTACATCTGTAACAACAACATGAAATAGAAAGCTCAGAGTATTTAAATTAGTCATTACCTTCTGAATCCTGAATTGTCCTTTTTCTCCGAATTATTGTTGTGAAGGGGTTGGTTCTTTAAGTTCAGTTATTTAATGTTATTATTATGGATATGCTATTTTTTATAATTCCTGACATGGTGGAGTTATTTTCATATTTTTATTTACCTTAATTAATTAAAAAAATTTTGTAATAAGCAGGGTTTTTTTTCAGGCCAATATTAAAATCTGTTTTGAACTAAAAGGGCTTCAAATTTGCTTAAGTCTAACCTCAAGTTTTAAAAATAGTTCCATTATTCTGACCTAATAAAGTAACGGGGGGTCATGGTCCTTTGTACACTTAAATAATGACCTGCTCACGGGTGCTTTTACAGAAAGGAACAGTACAAAAGGCCATTACACAAAAAGATCTGTCGTTACTGGGAAACTCTTCAGAGGTGGATATAATAGAAATGTATAATAGCTCATTTTACATTTCAGTTCTCCCAGCCCTATATCTATACTCACTCGCTGTGCCCTGCACTCCGCCCTAGAGTTGGCCAGAATATTAGATACAGAAAAGGGACCAAATGAAGTATAAAATTATACTGTGTCAGCAATGTTCAATAAACAACATAGATTAGTCAAGCATAAACGATCATATGTTTAGGTAGGAGTTCTTAAGGATAGTTGATCTCAGTGGTAATGAGAATCTGTTACAGTGCTTCCAGGGCTGGGAGTGTCTAACCCCCCATTGTTTTTCTCCATACTGCAAAAGGTTCCCAATAAACTCCATAAGGCAGCAGTTGTGTCATTTTCTTTTTTGAATAATTTTTAACAAAGCAGAAAAGCTTTTTCAGTTTATGGCTGAAGTTCTAATGGAATGTGCTTGCTTGTCGACTTCCAAAACAAGCAGCATTTTGTTCATGCAGCCTTGTCTTAGGGGTTCTAACTGCTTTTTGTTAAAAAAATTTTTTCCCTAAATGCATGTCTGGGAACTGTTGTGTGATTGGTAAAAAATTTGTAAAAAAAAAAAAAAAAAAAGGCTGCAAAATCTGATTATTGAAATAATTTGTGCGGAAGAGTATATAGTTGTTGAATAAAAGTGGCAAGTGATAGTATGCAATCTTGACAAAACCCGATTTTGCTATGTTTAAAAAAACAAAATAAAGTAGAGTTCTATTATATAATGAAAATATTCTAAAACCAAATGCATTTATTTCATAATTTCCTTGTTAATGAATTGTTTAATAGAAATGATAGGAATTAAATGTAATCTGAAACAAAACTGTTTGAACCTTAGGAAACTGATTCTATTTAGTTATTTATGAACCATCATCATTTTACAGAAAAACTTTTAACTATTTTAACCTTTACTTTTTCTGGTTCCTAGTTACTATCCAGCATATAATTCTTCTTAAATGATTTATTTGTTCTTTCGGTAATTATATTATTATATTGTGCATTACTCTTATTATATGTCAACACGAAAAAATCTGAGCTGGTGTTTCTTCAGGAAATGTATTAAAGGTAAGAGAATGAATAATTTACCTTTTCCAGCTTTGCAGCTTTAATCAAACTTTAATCCAGCTCACTGAAGGTTTGTTGACCCTGAGTGTACAACTGACCAATGTTGAAGGTTCGGTGAAATACTTGGCTCATTTCATACTTCTATTCAAAAGTGACTCCCTTTCTCCCTGAGCTGGTATAGATTTATCTTTGTCTGACAGTTGGAGATACACGAAGACTGCGAATGACACAGTGTCTGGAGCTGCTGGGGTTTATTTTTAAGATAAGGCATCTGAGTTTAAATTGTTCATTCAGCCTTTGCTCTGCAGTTACTCTCACCTCTGGGATGCTGAGACTTCATTAATGATGCATAAGTGTTTTACATAAGTCAAGAAACTTATAGTTTTGATTTTTTATTAGAAAGATTGGATTTTTTTCTGAACTCCTCTAATTTTAATTTTGACAGCAATAACATTAAAAGGTTTATCCTCTAGATGATGGTTATGTAATTTAAAGGATTCTGTAAGCATCAAAAATATGTTTACATGCATAATTTACAAGATTACACGATACTCACACATTAACATGCAGTCCTTGTGATGTGGTCACAAGTACACTTCTACAGACCACTTATCTAACCCACAAGTTAAATGTGGAAAGATGATAATTGGAGGTTTGGAAAAGATATTGAAATAGCTTCCTTTTTTTAAGTGTACAAGCACAGCTATATTTTAAAATCATTTTAAAAGTAGATTACCTGAGTTTACACTTGCAACTGTTAAATAATTGGGTAAACTCTCTTAAAGATTAAGGTTTTAAAAAAATTTTATTTGAAAAGTTTGTAGATTTTAATGATCTGTAATATAGCCAGTGTTGTGCCTGAACGCGTTCATTGAACGAAAGTTCATGAACTCTTTCATATTTTGGGCGAACGTGAACTGAACGTACTGCATTACTGCCTGATGAACGCTATTGTGAACTCGTTCATTCTGGTGTCTGTGAACAGCACGCTCTCTCAGTTCAGCTCCGTTCAATAGGTTGCCAGAT
>NW_015150948.1:627360-640265 GCF_000732505.1 Cyprinodon variegatus
ACTTTGAACTAGTTCACGTAGAAAGAGAACTTTCCCAACACTGAATATAGCATATCTTCACTTTCCCCTGAATTGGATCAGGTCAGCTAAAACGCTTATAAATTAACAGTATAACTAAATTGTGACATATTTTAGTCCTAATTTTTGTTTGAAAGTGTCTCTGTGTATAGGGTCTGTGGAAAAAAATAAAAAAACTTATACAGAAAAATCAAAAATTAACACCGCTTTTAGGTATAATGCCTTTAACTGAATAAAGACATTTATTGAGACTTCAGTTGAAAGAATATAGATATACAGCTGGATTCTGCATAGCATTAAAATGAAATATCTTAAAAAGCTGAAAATAAGGAACCAAAAAAGAGCAGATAAAGCAACAAGGTAGAGGGCCCTGGGGAACATCAGATTATACGGGGGATGGTCAGAAGCTGTAAGTGGATGCGGCCAAGAAGGTTTACTGAACGGGCAAGTATAAGGATGACCATTTTAAGGCAGAACCTGAACCACCTTAACAACACCTAAACCGTTTTAACAGGGATTGACCAACAGTATCTAACGGTTAAGTCAGGTCAAGCATAAGCAGCACAAATCATTTACTTACATCAACATTTACATCAAAATATTTTACTTGACTCTAGAAACAGTCTTTTCAGATAATTATAAGGGTAGCCTCTTTCTTGTAACTCTAATATCTTTATAATATATAAGCCCTATTAAAGGTAAAAATTTGTAAAAACAATTATACATGCCCATAAAATTGCCTCGTGGGGTGCTGAAGCTTATGGTTATTTAAAGCAACACTAATGAAACAAACCTTAAGCTTTAAAGGATTCTTCAGCCTCTAACAATCAAGGATTTTAAAGTTAGTAAATTATGTGGATAAATGAAAATGTGTCCTATCACAATAAAGATTTCTTATTATTGCAATAATGTAACACTTGTGATGCTCGATGATGAACAAAGGTGATGAATATATAAATATCCTCCTACGCTGTTGTTCTTAAAGCAGCCAAGGTGACCTTTCCTCACTCATCAGCTTTATACCTTCAGCTGCTAATGAGAACAGATCATGCTTCATACTCCATATAGTTCTCCTTTTAACCAATAAAGTCTTCCACTATAGAATTAAAGAAACTGGGTTCTCTTTTTATATTGACCTTGTTAATTTTCACACTGCATGGAGATAAATGGAAGCTCTTAACTAGTGCAGTCTTTGGAGATCTAGGGTGTTTTCATAGAAAACAGACATTGTTCCTTGATGGAAACCCTTACAGAGAACAGAATTGTAATCTGTTTTATTTTTCACCTGTTTAATAAAAAAACAACAAAAAAACTGTTAACGTTTACCAAAGATGATTCACTGAGTTGAAGGGTACTATTGATAGGACATAGTACAAGAACTGTCTGTTTAAATCCTGTCAGTTTGCGTGAGTTTTTATCTATTTTTCTTCTGTTTTTTGAAGAAAATAAACAGAAATAGGAAAAACTATACTGACATTGTTGGTATATGATAGATAAGCTTTCTTGTTTGGCCTTGTTCTTCAGAGATCTATTGCTTTTTGAAAATGTTCATTAGTGTTCAGCATGCAGATCTTAAGTTTAGGCTGGTAGCCAGTTTCCTCTAAGCGTAAAAAAAAAAACACACACACATTTACTCAATCTCTATGATATATTTTCCAGTTTTTTAATTGAGTTTGCATCAAATTAATACCCCAGAGATCCAGGGGCAAAACTGCAAATGTTTTAATTTGAAGGTCTGTAAGCGCTGCCAATGCCTTTCCAAAAGCTTTATGGCATCTTTGACATGGACTTACATTACTAATGTGGATAATAAAAAATGCTAGAATATTATTTCAGTTGAAAATATCTTGGTAAAAGCTTATGTTGGCTCTGTCCCATTTTCATAAAATTAGATATGTATGAATGCAGAATAGTTTGTATTTTACTGTTTATGAAACAAGTTTTAAACTTCCATCCATCCATCCACCCATTTTCTGTCACACGTATCCCTACTGGTGTCACGAGGGGTGCTGGTGGTTATCTCCAGCTGTCAATGGGCGAAAGGCAGGGTACTACACCCTGGACAGGTCGTCAGACTATCAAAGGGCAACACAGAGACAAACAGGACAAACAACCATTCACACACACACACACACACTCACAACTAAGGAGAATTTAGAGAAGCCAATTAACCTAACAGTCATGTTTTTGGACTGTGGGAGGAAGCCAGGGTACCCGGAGAGAACCCACGCATGCACAGGGAGAACATGCAAACTCCATGCAGAAAGACCCCGGGCGGGTAATCGAACCCAGAACCTTCATAAAAGGCTGCAAGGCTACAGGGCTGCAAGGCTACCCGCTTCTGAAATGTGCATCCCTTTGAGCTTTAAATTTGAATGTCATAAAACTGTTTTCTGAAAGCCTGATATACGTAGATCCACAAAGAAAATCTTAGTCCACTTTGCTGTGGTTTCGCTTTTTTCAGAGGCCTCTGAAACCTTAAATTCAGCATGGACGCATCTGACCACTTTCATGCAGCTGCTGATCCTCCGAAAGCATTTAGGTCTCAACAGCTTCCTGGGGGGTTAAATCCCACAGGTGTACAGTTGCCCCACGGCTATGCTCTGATTTTCAGAGGATTTTAGCAGAAACATCACAGCTCTGCTAAAGAGAACAACTAGGGTTCATCTGTCCCATTTTGTATATTTTTACTTATCTTTTATATCTACAGCATAACTAAACAGGAAAATAGACCAAATTATTTAGAAATCAGTGTTATTTATGGATTTTGTTAATTCTCATTATTTTGATAATAATAGATGATACCGTTGGATTAGACAGTTTAGCTAAAGGAGTTATAGTCCAAGCATATTTAAAGTGGCTTCTACAAACAAATAGGAGACTGCTAGCTTCACAGTGCTCCAGTTGACCTTTAAACATTACTTGTAGAAAGTAATTCACCAAAGGTCACTTCTGTAGAAGTTGCATCTTAATGTATATTAATGGAAAGTTGAGAGAAAGGAAAATGTGTCTTAGGTAGTGTTCAAAGGTAAATGGAGTCTTGACAAAATTTAAGTCTATTCAACAGTTTGAGTTGGATTTATGAGTTTTGGACTGTAGCTGGAGTCAGAACTTCACAAAAAAAAACAAATATAGATGTTGATCAGGGTGTAGGCTACAACTGACAGGTACTCTTTTACCTTGTGTTTGCCTGCTAAAAAGTATGTCCAAAGAGTGTTTATTACATTCTTTCAGTATTTGTCCTGCGCTCCATGTTATACAATAACTGCATCAGTACATAGCTGCACTGTAACATCACACGTCCAAGTGCAAGCCTACCTATGCTGCCATCTTCGATCAGGCAATATTCTCAGTAGATGTTACACCTGGTTTTAATCATAATGATTTATGAACACCAAGAAAACCATCTACAAAAACATAAGGGCAGATGTGACCAAAAAGTTGCTCCACATAAGGCTAGCTTCTAGGTTAGGAGCACAGGGCACGTTCAGATAAACATGCCAGCCAGACAGAGCAGGGGTGTGCAGGGGCGAAGGCATCAACTTTAAAGTGTTAAGCTTGAGGTAGGACCACAAAACAGTCTCTCTAAAGCTAATTTAAACAGCTTTTTTAAAAGTCACAGACAACCAAAAAAGGAGTACACCCCATTTCACCCTTTGTCAACATAATTTTCTCTGTCTTCCCTTTTGTTTAAAAAAAACCTGGTTTCCGCTACCTGCTTTACTAAAACCGTTTGGAATTCATGATACTGTTAAAGCCCAGGTGGGTTTAAGAGCAGTCTTTGTCTCCTCTGCTTTGTAAGCTCTGATTTAACTCATCATCGTCTTGACAATAATACATGGATTATTTACCGTTTCAGTTCAGGCCAGTTTGACTTTCACTGCTTTTTCTTGACACAATGTTCAGGCAGAACTTTCTCTCGCAATATGTCCAAGAATTTGTGTGTTATTCTCCAACTATTGAATTTTATTCTTTTGTTTAAACAGAGTTTTCTTGTTTTTTCAGACTATGTAACAACTTTAACAATACCCTACTTTTTGGTACTTTTTTAGCAGCGAGGACTATTGATATTTCCTGCTGTAAATAAAATCTGCAATTTTATAAACCTCATCAACAGATGGACAGAATGAGTGCTTTAAAATGTCCTGGTACACTGCCTGTCTTGAGAGTAATTATGCCAGATAGTAACACTTTGTAACGGCTACTTTTTTTTTTTTACAAATGAAGAAATCGTATTAACTTTTCTCATTTTAGCAACTTTGTTACATGACTTAAAGATAATGAAGCACATTAACTCAACTTATACAAACTGACTTTTCAAAAGTGCACATTAACTTCGGCAGAAGATATCTTTTTTTTGTTTCCAGTGTAGGTTGAAAGCAGGAAAAAGCATTCTGTATATGATGCTGCTTGGATGAGGAGGCTGGATGCAGGTGTAGGTAACTCACACAGGATGAAACCAACAGCAAACTCAAAGATGGGGTTCCTAAACCTAAAGTACTGGCCTTATTTTACTGTCATCAAGGTAATGTGCTTGTGATTGACAGATTAAGTTTAGGAGCAAAGACTATATCCACATCAGTTACAAGCAACCCTTAGTAAATGAAGCTCCTTACATCACCTCACCATGATATAATTCTGATTTAAAGCTAAATGTTTCCCTTAGTTATTGAAATATTGTCTTTTACTTCTTCTGTGTTATGCAATAATCATTTACATGGTTTACTTTCTAAGCATAAGCTTTCACATTGGTAACCAGCTGTGGGAAATAGGAACATTTCCCTGCTACAGTAAAGAAGTGCAAAATTCTGATCTTTATACCATGTTGTACTAGAAAGAAAAAAAAAAAAGAAAAAAAAAACTGGATTGGGTTCTGTCTCAATTAATGTCCTGCTGTCCACTCTGAATGACATCACATTTGTATGAAGGACATGTATAGCCTTGGGAGGTTGATGTAGTTCTGTGCACATTCAGGTCATCTGAGGTCACCAAGAGTTGATGCTTTTCCTGTGGACTAAATTCTTCCAAAGACAAAAACTGACCTTTACAACATTCTCAGCATGGGAATGAATCCGTCCCTGAGCAGCACATGACAAACAGGATTATTAGGCTGTGCTGAAAGCAGTATAAAATGTCACAACCAGCAAAAATCCATGAAATCCAGATTAAAAACAAAACCTTTAAGTCTTGTAATGGGAATGTTTGACAGATTATCCAGTCTAGAAGTTAAAGTTTTTTCTCAAGAGATGAAATGTTTGGTGGTCGGAGGCAGTTTATTGTACATTGTACATTTTCACTTCTTTCTTGAAACCAGTGTGTGGTTCTGGGGGCATGTTTAGCTCTTTGAGTGATTTGGAAAAGCTTCTGCCAGGGAAATTGAAGCAGAATTAATTTATTCAGTGAGTTCTCTTTCCTTCTCATGTGGTCATCTGTTTGCCTTCCCTTGATCTGTTTGCCTTATCCCTGTCCCTGTCTCTTGGTTTACTCATCTGAACTTCGAGTTTTTTGGGGGGATTTGTCTTGCTGTTTTTCTAAGACCCTTATTGCTAACCCTAGTTAAGTTGTTTTTGTTCTGTTTTGTTTTTTATAGTCTTCTAACTGCCTGATATTCAGCAATTAGGGAAGGGATAATATAATAATATCATATTACCTCTTGTGTAAAATTTACACACACTTTCTGTGTAGTTTACTTTCTTCACCACATTATTTAGATTGTTGTTTAAACAGAAAAGCTTAAGTACAAATGAGAAGTTTATATTATTATATACTATTGTAAACTCTTTTGACCTTCTCTCCATCATACGTTTATGAAACCTTCCTTGAATGCATGATTCCTATGGCGCTTTCTTCTTCTCTTCTTGACTATTTGAGCTGATTTAACGAGTGCATTTCTCCAATGTGAGAGCAATAAAGTCAATCAATCAATCAATCAATGGTCATCTCAGGACTAAATCTTTTAAGCATAAAGAAAATTGTGCCACAACTTATTTTTAAAATTATTTTCACCTAAGCTAAATTCTTTTTTCTTCCCCCATACTGATACATGCGCTCAAATTTGACAAATACTCAATTTGCAAGGATGCCACTTTTTAAGGTAGCATCCTTCCTAATAACTAGGTGCTAATCATTGTGAAATAAAGTGATGCAGAAAGCTGCGTACTGGATCATGCTTTCAGAACTTGGTGCACATTTATCATTGCTCCAATCTTTAAAGAAATAAACAGTTTGGTTCTAGGAAAAGCTTCAAGTCAGCTGAGACATCAGTGAGTCAGACTCATGTTTGCAGGCTTTCCTGTTCTGTTTGCTTTGGATCAATAAAATCTTTTCCAATCTGAGGAGAGAAGTAGTCGGCGAGCTGGCAGAAAGTTTTTCAGTAATTGCTAAACTGTGTTTCATTTATTTGGGCTCAGATGCTGAGATCAAAACTCATCGTACTCTGTGGAACTGTAACAAACCTTCAGGGTCGCCAGGTTTTAAATGGAAGAAGATTTACGTTGTCTCTCATTACAGCTTAGTTTTGACAAACTTTAGATTTTTTGTTGAAAGACTGTTGCAATTGCGAGCTTATCTTCTGAATGCATTTTGAGCCTTTTAGATGTACATTTTTAAGCCAACTTAATGATTGGCTTAAACATTTGTGAGTTCTCAATAATGAGTTCTCAAAGCAAAGTTGTGGTTCCTTGGTGGTAATAATTCAGCCTCTAAACTTCTTTTCCATAGTGAAAGTGTGAGAAGAATCAACATCATCAAGACACTGCTGTTTTCTTTTTGGATTGTTTTTAAATAAGAAATAATAATCTTATAGCTGTCTTTAATTTTTTGTGGATTTGTTTTGCTGAAGTACTTTACAGGTGCTGTAGAGTTTGTAGCAGGTTTTTTTTGCGCATCAGTACATCAGGTGGTTTCTAAAAGTTACAAGGTTCTTTAAAATTAATCTGAAAATTATACAGAAATGTACAGATATTAGATATTTTACTTTCATTTTTGAATACCTGCAATGCAATAATTTAACTTGAGCAAATGTTTGAAGAGTAGCTTTTACTTTTAGTTGAGTTTCCTTGAATAAGAGTATCAATACTTTTACTCAAGTACTACTGTTGAGTACTTTGTCCAGTGCTGAGTCTGGGTACAGTTTAGATCCCTCAGAATTAAATGTCTTTGGTGGGACATGACCTGGACCTGATCCCTCAGTCAATGTGTATGGATGGATGGATGGATGGATGGATGGATGGATGGAGGGACTCTAAGGAAGTATGAATATTTTTGAAGATTTTAGGGTGCATTAGACATGACAGGTTATCATCATAAGTTTTCAGCTTCTTTTGGAGCACATTTTGTATGTAGACAATAATCAGTGACAAAGCAAATACATATCTGCTGTTTTTTTTTTTTTTTTCTTAGCTTTCCTTTAGTACTACCAAACCTAATGAAGCAGTTCTGCTAATGCTCTGCATACAGACATAATGAATAATTTAATCCCCACTGGTTCGGATCATGAGGAGGAAAACATATTTAGTATCTGATGGATATTAATGTTAATGGTGTCTAACCATATTTGAATCTAATACAGTTGGTGACAACGCAATCTCCTTTAGATTTATTACACATGAGCTCCACACAAATATTTGCCTTTTTCCTTTCCTTCCTGTCTGAAATCAGCCGTGCGCTCGCTCAGTAATCCCCAGCATATTGGTTTGTGACAAATTGTTCGGTTCAGAGTCAAACGTGAAATGGGGAACATTTGTAAACAGCCGGTAGCACATTTCAGCGTGTGTTACTGAGACATTAATCTTGATCCGTGTTAGCAAAGATGGTCTGATCGCCGGATGATCCCATTGTTGCAATTCACAGGTGGAATAAAGACCAAAATAATCCATAGTTGGGTGAAATGTATATTTGAGAGCAGCTTCAAGGTGTTAATGCTTGTCTTGGCTTTGGCTCATATTGAATATATGATTCTTATCAAATCCAGATGCAAAGCAATGAGTGATTGTGTGTGTCTGGTTTTTCACTGCTTTTGTGCAAAAATGAGCAGATTTTGTCATCATCCACAGCTGCAGAGGGTGTAATTTCCTGTTTGCGAGTAAAAATGGAAGCAGAGGGGGCTTCGCCTTGGCGACACACTGTAAAGGGGCTTTTATATGCTTTAACACAATGGGGCTCAGTGAAAGTGGATTATTGCACCTGGCTGCTTGCGATGGTACGCTGTTCTGCAGGACCACCGGCGCAGTGTGCAATCCAATAAAAAACACTAACTGAGACCCTGTTGGGACCCTGACAAATCCAGCCGCTTACACAGACACCTTTTGAAGGGATAGAAATCAGAACATCCGGGCTTGAACAAAGACTGGCAGAGGGAAGGCTGGTACAGGTCATTGATGTATTTATCCTGCTGCTTGACTGGATTAGAGCTTCACACATTAGTTAAGTACAGTAGCTTAAAGCTTTTACATTTTAAATCTCTAATTAAGACAAAGACAAAAAAAAAATAATACTAATATTTAAAGTACTTATTCTTTTTTTTTTTTTTTACCATATTCGAAGGATTTTGATTACTATGTTGCTGGCGGTTGTGATCAAACAAGGATGAAATACATTATAAAAACAAGTGAATATTGTTGCTCTTGTAAAAAAAAAAAATCTTGTATAGGGGTGGTGTTTACTAAGTTTTTTAACCTGGAGATGCAACTTAGCTTGTCCAAAGCAGCCTTTTGTTCCTTTTAAGATGTGATTTTTTTAAAAACCTGAATCTTATTCATCATTGTTCATGGTTTCTACTGATGCTTTCTGTGACTTTGCATGTTTTTCTTTACAGCTGCCTGCAAAGAAGAAATCTTGCAGTTACACTGATATTTCAAAATTAACAGCTGTATTAGTCAAGTGAAAAAAACAAACAACAAGAACTTAACTCAACATTTCCCTCTCTGCATTAGGGTGTGAATAAAAGAAACGCTTGATAGCCTCACTAGAACAGAAGAATCAGTGGCTCTGTGAGTCAATCCAGCAAATAATCGACTCTTGTTTCTGTTTTAACTGCTGTTAATCACTCCCCTTTACCTGAGTTAAAATTACACCCTTATTTCCCTGTTCAGACAAAAAAAGATGCACCAATCATCCAATTTTAAGTTGCCTGAAAATGTCAATGTTTAGCTGGTTATAAAATTGCTGACATAATTGCCTCCTACTGCTGCAGTGTTCTTCTCGTCCAGCTGAGTTTTAGCACTTAGGTGCTTTGTTACACAAAATTTGTTTGTTGTTTTATTATTTACTTTACATCAGATTCATCAAAAACATCATCACTAAAGACATTCAGAAGACAGACAGATATATAAGGCAAACAATTGTATATAAAAAATCCAGAAAGAGATAAACATTAATATCCTTAAAACCTTATGTCCTCTTTTGAAGATACAAGGCCTTTCAAACATACTGAAACACATAAATACTTAAATATACTGTTAAGTAGAAATAATGGAATGATCTAAGTAAAAATTCTATTGTTTGTTACACTTTTTATTCTGTTGATGTAGTTTTGTACATTAGTTATTTCTTATGTTTAAGAATGTTATGTTTTCATTTTGCCCCATGGCTGTCATTAGTTTTGCTATTTGGGTTTTGCCATAATCTGTTATTTTAGTTTTAAGGATTTGCCATTTTAGCTGGGTTTGTTTAGCGTTTTGTCATTTGTTTTATAGTTCGTTGGTCTTTCTGTGTCTTTATTTTAGCTAGACCTGACGTCACATCCCCCGCACTGTTTGGGAGATGTGATGTCAAGCGAGTCCATTCTACATTGGTCTGACCTGGCAAACAATCAAAACATTATATAGAAGATTCATTTAGTGGGTATGCCAAAGCGACTGGCATCTAGCTCAACTCAGACAGCAATGGCAACTCCAGCTAAGGTGAATAAAGTAAAGACAGAAACATTGTTAAAGGTATAATGGAAGATTCTCATGAATGTTTTGAAAAGACCCACCCTCTCCACTTAAAAACAAAATGCACATGAACAACCCTGTACCCGCTCTCAAGAAGGAACTCCTAATAAATGTGTGCAAGAGCATACACAAGTCCTTTTCTCCTTGTGTAAGCTCTGTTTAAAAGTTGCTGTTTGCATTGCTCTTTCAAGCTTACTTTCCAAAACATTAGCAATTTTTTCACAATGTCGGACTCACCACCATTAAGTGAAAATGGGGACAAGCACATAGGACGACCTTGCATAAACACATCACGAGGATGACTGCAGTTAGGAGGACCACTTATTTTGATCATCCACCTGGAAAAAGAACATCCTCCACTATACCTTTAAGTATTAGCATTAGCTATGAGAACGGGCAGACGGGAGATGCAGTTCTACATTTTGGCCACAAGAGGCAGTATCATTAGAACATAACGTAATGCCTCTTTAATTATGCAAACTATTGATCCTTTAGCTTACAAAAAAAGCTCAAAAGTTTCATTAAATTCAATAGCAAAAACTTCCAAGAGCGCATCTTTTGTTCTGACTCTTGGAAGAGGCGGTCGCATTTTTCTGCTTCTCCTGCACCTCCCTGCCTGTCCCTGGTTTGCTGTGTCTTGTCTTTTCTGAGCTCTCTCTTCATATCACCCAAAATCAAACAATGGATCTGGTCAGCTGGTCTCTCAATGCAATTGATTAAATTTTCTCAACTGGAAGAAAGGGAAAAGGGGGCCCGTCCTGTCTGCCGGGACATACTTTGTGGTATACACCATGGACTCCTGGAAGGCTTGTAGGATGGTGTGTTTCACAATGCTGTCAGTGAAGAATATCGGAGATGTATGGATTTTTTGTTTTATAATACTCAGATTTTTTCTGTTTGGATTTAAAGGATACTTGATGTATCTACATTTACAGAAGATGTCGCAACAATTTGGTCATTAATCAGGCTGCCGGCAGCGGTTGATGGAGACACAAACGCTGTGAAAGAGGAAGATCGGAGAGAGTTATGCTGGGTGAGATTGAACTCAGGCTGGCTGCGGTGTTTCAACTCAAAGGTGAGATGGGATAATATCTTGGATGTGCACGCCTGCTTCAAGGCAGAAAAGCCCAACAAATTCGGAATATTAGGCCCACCACGTAGAGCCGGCAAGACTCAAGATTGATGGACAATTCCTGTGCAGCCTGCTCTTAAAACAATAAGTGTTATTCTGGATTTGACCTCCCCCACTTTATCAAAGTTTCCCCTGGATGTTATGGTGAAATGGTACAGAAGAAATGCTCCCCCCCTACCCTACCCGCGAACATCTGTGGATGCGCCCAGAACTGTTGTTAAACTTCCATCTTATCAAGGACAATTGCCTTCGGACAGCGTCCATGGCCGAATTAAACGCACTCATCAAACACACACGACTAATGTCTCAAGGTTTCAGCAGGAATTGGGTGCCTATCGTGAGTTTTAAATATTTCGTATTAAATTAAGCATTCATTACTTTATATTGTGCTCCTAAAAAAATTCAATAATAATATTGCACATGCTCTCCTTTTGAGGCAAGACGAGAGAAACAGCAGGGGCTGTCGGTGTTGCTCTGCAGAGGCAGTCTAGAAAGGAGCGGGGCGGTTACAAAGGATATGGCATTTCAAGGTTGCAACCACCAAGCTCTGCCCTGGTAGTTATGCAGTTCTGCAGCTCTCTCTTTGAAGGAGAAAGTTATAGGTAGACTTCCTGCAACTGGCTTCACTGCAGATACACCTCCTAGGTCAACCTTCACGCTTTTAGTTAGAGTGCTCTAAGCAGCAATGTGATGAAACTGACACAAGAGAACACAAGAAAAGGATTTGGATATTTCAAAATATCTGCTTGCACATTCTCATACTCTAATAGATTTGGAATGGACCATGTGTAGGTTATTGTATTCCGAATGGCAGGAATTCAGGCGCTACATGATCCAACTTGCTACAAGCAATGGTTGCAAGTTGAGCTGATGGTCTACCTGTGTCAGCATGTGGTGCAGCACTGTTACCATTCACTGATATTTTAGTTTTATGTGTTTTTTCTGTTTTGATCATTTTCTGTCAGGTTGCTCAATGCAGTTGACATCTGTGTTGTACTATCTAGGGCTAATCTTAAGATATTCCGAAAAAGGGGCACTAAACTGCTAATGCAATTCAATAAGGGGATGTATTGTGAGTGATCTACAAAGATGGTTGCGTAAATGTTTACACGCAAGCCTGTTTGATTCTACCCAATCAAACGAGCAGATCTTATGTTTTACATGCAAGCCATGTAGTTAAAGGTGATAATGTTCAAGAGTGTCTAAAAACTATTAATCAAATACCATATATAAATATGACACGTTACATACATAGGCTATCTGGAAGAAATACAACAAAAGTAAAATAACGAAAGTTAGATATAATAAAATTTATCAGTTGATTCAATCTCCCAAGGTTAAACAGATATCTTTGCAGTCGAGTTTGCGACTCATTTTCAGAAGTTTTAAAATAAACAAAGCTGTGGCCAATTAAGTTAGGTATTTGGCACACTTTTGCTAGTAGAATGTGATAAGCATGCTGATGAAGGCACACACCCCCCAAAAAATGATTTGCACGCTGTTTGTTGTGTTTCAAACATAAATCCCTTTACACCGTCTTTGAAGATCTGCTCTGGTCAGTAGTATGTTTTTTCTTAATTGATTCATTTTACTGTGTTTAGTTTCTTCTTGGTAATGTTCACAGTGCTATTTTGTGTCTTTGAATTTTGGTTTATTCGTCAATGTTATCTTAGGTTTTCCCATGTTTTGATTGTTGAGCCTTTTCAGTTCCTCAGCTTGGTTTTTTTAATAGTCTCCCTTCATCAGCTGCCCTGCATTCTTAAATCACCCACGTTGACTCTGATTTTAGGTTTTTCTGTCTTTCTCCACTCCATCCTTCG
>NW_015150949.1:0-2472 GCF_000732505.1 Cyprinodon variegatus
TATATATATATATATATATATATATATATATATATATATATATAGGAACAGAGACTGATTCCCATGGGTAAAAGTTCCCTTTCTTGCTGGGTTGTTAGATTTAGGACTATAAGATATAAATTGAGTTTATGACAGGTATAGGGTCAGGTATATGTTAGGGTTAGAGTAAAGGTCAGGGTTACGCCATTGACATGAATAGGAAATAAATGGAGGTTAATAGAACGTCCCCATAGAATGGTGTAACACTGTATGTGTGTCTGTGTACTTGTTACCTATTTAGGACGGTTTTTGGTACATTTACCATGTAATGAGGATCAACAGGCCTATGGGTGGTTCTAATGTGGTGGATGTAAGGGAGATCATTTAGAGATATGTTGTCATTTAACTTTAAGTTAGGTGAGGAATGTGCTGGTCACAAGGGTTTAGTGTAAAGGCATAAAGGAAATAACTTGTGTACTTGTTTATGTCACATATTTTAGGAGGCTTTTTGGTATATTTACTAGCTTTCTGAGGACCAAGAGGCCTTGCTGTACCTATTGTGATGGACCCCATTTTTAATATTCAGTTAAAAGATATGCTTGTTTCCAAACAGTCAGAAAAATTTTAGCAGTTCTGTTTCTTTGCAAACAGTCAGACAATTGTTAGCGGTTCTGCTTTGTTCTAAACAGTCAGAACAATTTTAGCGGTTCTGTTCGGTTGTAAATGGCCAGAACATTTTTATCGGTTCTGGTTTGTTCTGAAGGGCCATAAAATTTTTGCCGGTTCTGGTAAGTTTTAGCGGTTCCAGCTGAATGGGAAGAACTTTTTGAGCGGTTCTAGTTGTATCTAAACGGGCAGAACAGTTTTATTGGTTCTGGTTGTTTCCAAACAGTCAGAACATTTTTAGCAACTCTGGTTGGTTCTAAAGGGTCAGAGCATTTTTAGCAGGTATGATTTTTCCAAACGGTCAGAACTTTGTTACCGGTCGTTGTTGTTTCTAAAATGTCAGAACTTTTTTAGTGGTTCTGTTTCCTTCCAAACGGTCAGAACAGTTTTAGTGCTTCTGGTTGTTTTCAAACAGACAGAACAGTTTTATCGGTTAGGGTTGTTTCCAATTGGTCAAAACATTTTAACGGATCTGGTTGATTCTGATCAAGCTCAACAGTTTTATCGGTTTCGGTTGTTGTAAACAGTCAGAACATTTTAGGTGGTTGTAGTGGTTTCCAAACAGTCAGAACAATTTTAGCAGTTCTGATTTTATCCAAACAGCCAGAAGATTGTTTTGTGGTTCTGCTTGGTTCTAAAGGGTCAGAACATTTTTAGCGGTTTAGTTTGTTTCCAAATGGTCAGAATAGTTTTAGCGGTTCTGGTTGCGCTATAGAATTAAAATTATTTAAGTTATTGTAGGTTATATAGTATTATTTCACATCCATGTTTGAATTGAAAATATCTTTGATATTTTTTGATGCAAGAAAAAAATAATATAGACATATAATATAACGTGATAATTTATTGGAAAATGTAAAAGAGGAAGCTTGTAGACTAGTATTTTAAATCAGATTTTTAAAACAATAAGTACAGTAAAAACAGTAAGTAAACTACGAGTCAATTTACAAATTACAGATTGTTCCTCCCCCCTTTCTCTTTGTTCCTCTCGCCACGAGGAGAACAAAGGGGGGAGGTCCCTCATTTAGCTCCACCCTTTCACACACTCCGCCACATTGTCAGGCAAGGGGTTTAGCTAAACGATTTCTGCTGCTATTGTTAATACATTTTTAATAATTTTACCAATACTAAGCTGGATGTGTTAAGGTTACATGATCAATTGCACTGTTATCATCATACCTGCAGCTGTTTGTTAATGCATTTAATCATTTGCTAATTTTAGGTTGGATGTATTAGTTTTACATGAGTAATTGCACTATTATCATCATACCTGCTGCTAACGGACACTAGTGAATGTATTAATATCTGGCATATTTTGGACAATCTCAGACGCCAGTAAGCAGACTCTTATGGTTTTATTTCTTTGTTTTCTATCTCGTTTTATTCTTTATTTTCGATTTTTCTTTTAAACTAGTCATTTAATCTACCTCGTGTTTATTTTTCTAGTAGCGTGTAGTGTTTGCATAGATGTTAGGTTTTCTGTAATCCTGAATTATTAGAATAAAGACAATATTGGTTAATCAGTAGTGGTTTTGGTCGTTCATATAACGGAGGGTTTATCACTCGGTATGAATCCACCCCCTTTTGGTAATAGTGTGAATAAACAGAGATAGAAGGTTCTTTATTGATAATTTAATAGCTTTGCTGATATCTTAACCTGGGACACTAGACTGGTGGATACCTGGATTTGAACAGCCGGTCCAGGAACCCTCAAGATGGGGATCCACAACCCGGTAAGTAGATATTTCAAGGCTACAATTATCCACCTAAGAACACTAAATTGATTTTGCCTTCGATGTTGAATAGGATAAATAATTAACTATAACT
>NW_015150949.1:4530-20141 GCF_000732505.1 Cyprinodon variegatus
AGCTGGTTTTCCTTAGATAGAAATCTTTGAATCAATCTGACTGGATGATCTGGTTAACTGGAAAGTGCCTTGAGATGAAATGTGTTGTGAATTTGGCGCTATATAAATAAACTGAATTGAATTCAATTGATTTGTCCAATGATTGTTTATGCCTTCCAAATATGCTAATTTGTTTTTTGTAAATGTAATGTGGTCGGTCTTTGTGCTGTGTTGACGACGGAAGCCAGACTGAAAGATTTTTCATTGTTAATGAGCTATTTCACAGTTGAAATACAGCTTTTTCAATATTTTGCTGTTGAATGAAAGGTTAGAGATTGGTCTGTTATTTTAGCAATAGTGATTTGCAAATATGGTCTAGGAGGGTTGTAGGAAGAACATCAATACAGCAGGGGGTTAAGCTTAGTTGTTTTTACATTTTTCTAGATTTGTTATGGTTAATTTGGAGAAATAGAGCAATTTTTTCTCCCTTTTGGGCATATTCTCATTTAGAAAATTGTAATTAGGGGCTAAACTCTGAATGAGTTAAGGTGTTATATTTTGTCATCTAACCATGTTTCCATTAGCAACATAACAGTAAATTGTTATCAGCAATGATGTCCATCCATCCATCTTCTCCTGCTTATTCCGTAAGGGTCACCGGGGGGGTAGTCTATGGTCATAAGGTGGGGTGCACCTTGGACAGGTCGCCAGTAGTTGCAGAGCAACACAGAGACACAGAAAGTCATACAACCATGCACATGCAGCTAAGGACAATTTAGAGAAAGCAGTTAACCTAACAGTATTTTTTTGGACTGTGGTAGGAAGCCGAAGTACCATCACATCCACAGGGAAAACCTGCAAACTCCATGCACAAAGGCTCCAGGCCGGGAATCAAACCCGGAACCCTCTTGCTGCAACATTGCTACAAACTAAAAGCCCCTTTGCTGATAATGATCTTATATTATATTCAATGCAGAGTTCGATTTTTTGCCTTCTCTGTTTTGTCTTCCATTTGATATTTTCACGTGTGTCTCAAGAATTTGATCAGAAAGGTATTGGTAATATTATAGGTAATAAAATATAGATAATATAGATCTCAGGAATGAGGAATTTTCTCTCATTAAATCAACCACACCTTTATCATTTACTTTATTTGGTAGATCTGTCCGTAAATGTTGTATTTGCTTAAATGTTTGTAACGACTATTTAATCCAAAACCCCAATGTTGCCTGAAAGCTGAATATCAATGGAAGCTGTTTCACAAACAAATACCACAAATCGTAATACAAAATAAAACCAATAGTTAAATGTACCTGCTTGTTGGAAAAAGGAAAGAGTTATGATGGCCCCCATTAAACGGACAGCAGCTTGCAACCCTTCATTTTTCTCTCATCTCTATAATCAGGCTGAGTGCTGCAGCTGTGCCATTCTGGATCAACAACGCATGCAGATAGCAGCCATGCAGGGTGGTGCTGCTGCTGATTATATTACTCTACTACTACTACTTATAAACTGCTGAGCCTGGGCATCTCTGCATGTTTACCTCCAGAAGAGGGAGGGGGTCGGACCTTTGAAAGCAGTGGCTTGAATTATGGAAATTGGATCCAATTTTTAAAAAATGGTTCTTTGACGCCATGTAGCCCCGACTCAGCCTAACTCTTTTTATTTTCTACCTCCACATGCATGATATTCTGTTCTACTAGTAAACACCCTAAAACAGAAAATGTGATGCTTTTTGGTGCAGACACATGCGAGTCCATGTTCAGCACCGACTTAAACAACTTTTATTGTCATTTTGTCAACAATGAGTGTATGCCAAACTAAATTTAGTTTTGTACACCTTCATAATATTTCCATTTCTTAACGGGCAGCGGTGATCAAATATAAGCAGTGTAATCTGTGAAGCCTTGCCACATCCTGCTGGTGTTGCTGGCATCATGGAAGAGATCCTGGGTCTTTCAGGTGTGGTTCAGCTTTGCTGATCTAAGGTACAGTTCAAATTGGCTCGCCTTCAAGTCTGCCTGCCTTTCGTCAGACTTGAAGGGTGAGTTCCGTGCTTTTAGCGATGTCCGAACTTCCCTACTCATCCAGGGTCATTGGTTGGCTCGGATGGAGATGTTCTTTGTGATGCTGATGTCTTCAATGCATTTGCTGATGTAGGCTGACACAGTCAGGGCATACCCATCTATATTTATTTTTTTGTTCACAGGAATTAATCCAAGTATTTTGCCCAGTTCCTCCCAGTAGGGAGGCATCAAGAGGACTCCTGTATTTCAGACAGGGAGACTGAACAAAAGGATAGAGGATGGACTCTCCACCCGTGATTCTCCTCAGTCTCTCAAGCAGCTAGAGGATCTGGCTACTCTGATTGATCTATGCCTCTACAAACAACACACAAAACGGAGAGCTCAAATATCAGCAAATCCTCACTCTACCTCTCCTTTGGTTCCTGCTGAACCAAGCCAGACTGGTCCGTCTTCCAAGAATTTCTTCTCCCTGTAACAGTACCAGTCCATTCCAGCAGCCATAACCTGTCAGCATTTGTGGACTTGTCTTCCTTCACCAGATTCTCACAAGGTTTTAGCCTTGCCATCAGATGAATCGATCCTCTCTCATGACTGAACTGGTTTAACTTGTTGTGGGTGGAAACCATATTTAACATATTTCTTTTCTGATCATAGATTCCCTTATCTTAGATTTAACATGACCCACATAGACTGGCAGAAAGTGGTGTAAGGCTCAGATAATTGGACCTTGAATTTGGGCAGACAGAGAAGGTTAGTTCAAAGGAATACTGCTTTATTGAAAAGCTCTGGATTTGCAGGACATCAGCTGGGACTGGCTTGCTGGATTCCCTGCAGAAACAGACACTCAGGTTAGTGATCACTAGGCTCAGACAGGGAACTATAATGAGCATGTGAATCACTAATCTGATTAAAAGCCGCCTAGAGCGTTCCAGGTGCGCAGATGCTGAAGATCAAGAGGATCCAGAGGCAGAAACCAGAACAGGTCATGAAGCCGTAGTCCAGATCAGAGAGATGCAGAGGTACCAAGGAGATCATCCAAGCAGGATTCAGAAGATAGAACCAAGGTATTTTGTAGGTAGAATCCAGGTAACAGTCCAAAAACAGAACAGGCAATAGAGCAGAACAGGACCAACCCAAAAATCTGAAGCTGGCCATTGTGATCTGAAACTAGTCATGATCAGGAAATCAGAAAGCCACAGATTGCTCACACAGAGCTTCAATATGTTAGATCATATGTTAGATCCAGTTCCAACCAGGTTATTTAAAGGAGAAGTTCGGTTTTTTTACACTTTAAGCCCATTTTCTGTAGTGTCCAGGATGAAATCGAATGATCGACACCAAAAGTTTGACAATTGCTCCTGTCTCTGCTTTTTGGCTCATTTAGAATCCCCCCAAACGGAAATGGGGCCTGTTTACACAGTTNTATCCACCTAAGAACACTAAATTGATTTTGCCTTCGATGTTGAATAGGATAAATAATTAACTATAACTCCAGTTCTAGTTAACCATCTATTCATTTTCTGCAGGACATTATTTTTGCACAACACCACAAACCAAAATGACTAGGAATTGTCACACTCTGGACTCAGCGAAATGGCAATAGGTATTAATAACAAAAATATAAACCTGAAAACAAGGTTTTAGGAAAAAGAAAATGAAACGTAAATAAATGTGTATCCCTGTATTGTGCCACAATGGGGGAATTAATTATCTGCATTTTAAGCAGCTTTTAGACTAGAATAGAAAATCCCTTAATTTTGGATAGTTACATCAGCAAAAGGCTATAGTAGAAGTGGTCATACAACGTGGACCTTAGAAAGTGTATATAAAATAACACAAACTAAAACGTAGTATTGTACTGGACAATGCTTTTACAATATAAATATTCAGTATCTTTTCTATTCCTGTGCCACAGTCGATGGTCCTCATCATTACAGAGCCGCCGTCTGCGGCTACAAAGTCTCCAGTGCAGCAATCTGCGGCCTCCAGGTCTGCAGTGCAGCAGTTGGTGCCCCCCTAGGGTCCTGCTGCAGAGACGTTGCCCTCGAGGGGTCCTGCTAAGGAGACGTCATCCTCGAGGGGTCCTGCTGAGGAGACGCTGTCCTCCACAGGTCCCCCTTCGTCACCGTCTTCAGGGTCGTCCTCCAGAGGCCCTGCTTCATCACGTCCTCCAGAGACTCTCCATCCTCGCCGGCCTACGGCCTGATTCTTAGTTGCCCACCTTTGGTGGTTGTTTTGGACTCTGGGTTTTGTTTTTTCTTGCCCTCCTTCCACGGTCCCCATCCGCCCACCCTGGTTGGGTTGGTTCGTCTTTTATTTTTTTGTGTTTGTTTTTTGCATGTCTGTTGTGTTTGGGCTCTAGAGCAACTGGTATCTGCCCTTGAAGGGGGGATACTGTAATGGTTCTCCCCTTTTGAGACGGTGAGTTTTTAGTTTTCAGTTATTGGTTATTTTGTGTTGTTCATCTTTGATTTATTTTCCATTATATTAATTTATTGTATGCATTTAACTGGGTCAGATTAATAAAAGTACAAAGAAAAGGCTCGCATAGAACAAAGTGTATAGCCTTCCTTCATAAAGTATCTCTTCTTTTTCTCATTGTAGCTTCAGCTTGTTACAGTCTTGGTTCTGTTATGTTTTCTTTTGAGTATTCAGTTTTACTTTGCTCCATGTTTTCTAGTTGTATTGGTTTAATTATTTTGTTGTGTTTTCTGATTATATTTCAGTTTTCAGGTTTTTATTTGTTGCTCTCTGCTGCCCTCTTGTGGTCTTCTTTTCCCTAGCTCCTTCGCAGTCTGCTCTGTTCACACCTGCTCCCAATCTGCTCGTTAGTCCTCTCCTTGTTCAGTTTCCCATAAATACACTCCTTGTGCAGTTCTTCAGTGCTGGTTCCTCGTCTAACTTCGTTCAACACCATCTTACTGTGTCTTACCTCGTCAGGATTGTTTTCCCCTGAAATCTCCATGTTTTCTGGTTAGTTTTACTTTTATCTTGTTGGATTTTTGGGATTCCTGCCTCAGTCGTTTGTTTACCTTTCATTAAATCTACAAAAACTCACCTCTGACTCCCTGCCTCTGCATCTGGGTCCTCAAACCACAACCAAACCCCGACACAGCTGGTCTGTTCCTGTTTGGCTGTGACTCCATCCTGGAGAGAAATGTCAGCTGTGCTTCTGCCATCAACACCTTTGTTTCTAGATTTTGGAGTTTGGCCTGTTTTCCAGTGTAGTCCTGTTTCTCTGACTGTGACTAACTGGATGTGCTCTCTTCATCCTCCTACATGGGAGCTGGCTCGGAGCTCGTCTGCCTGGCTGTGTGTTTCCTGGACGGGGCCGCCTGTGGAGCTGGTTGACAGTTGCCTTTTGTATCTATGCTTCTTTTTCTATNTTTGTGGAAATTCCCTGTTGATCTCTGCAGTGAGCTGGAAGCTCACCCTGAAGAATCCTTTGTGGAAATTCCCTGTTGATCTCTGCAGTGAGCTGGAAGCTCAGATCAAGATCTGCCATGCTAAGCCTGAAGCTAGACGCTTAGCTTCCCATGAACTCTGCTAACCAACAGTCTCCAGTCCCAGTTAAGACTTCAGTGAACCAGCCCTGAACCTGTTCCGGAACTTGTTCTTATCGTGTGCTTGTGAACCTTAATAAACTTTTACTCCGTTTTCCGTGTGTGTTCTGCATTTTGGGCTAGCTCAGATTACCCATCATGACAGGCACACCTCTCTTATAAGCCTGGGAGATGATATTAAAGCAGAGGGAATACATGGTCAGGAAGAGGAGGCGGTCGTAACAGGACCATAATTGAGGCTCTTTTTTTGACACAGGAAGCCCACTGTAATGTTTTGGGGGTTGCATGGATTCAGAGGAATATATGCTGTTTTTATTGAGGTGGTGAGGTTTCCTATTGTTTTTGGGCTGGAAACAGGGGAATCTGACATCCCTGGCCATGAAGGGGGTGGAGTTGCTATGTATAATGATAAACTGTCAACTGGTTATACTATCTGTAACAAAGGCATAAAAAATTTTAATCGCATCATCAACATGTTAGACCTGCATTCTGTAGGTCTAACAGGACCAGCAAGGAAATCTGAGCAAGAAACCCAGCAGAGAGAGCACTAGAGCCAGGACTATGTGTCTGGTCTGAAGCATTTGATTGACAGATTACATGCGTAATAGACGTATTAATAAATTTGTTTTCTCCTAGTCTTTGACTGCATGAGACCAATAGAAGAGTCAAAGGTCCAGGTAGCCCTGACATGAATAAAACAGCCTTTGCAATTTCCTGAAGACTTTTGATTTCATGTTTCCAGATTTATGGTGGGAGAGGGAAATGGAGCTTCACTTACAAAGCCAAATTGGATTCAGATTTATTTATTATCCTCTCCTTCGCTGATTCACTTGACAGATAATGTTGACCAGCCAGTCAGCCATATGAGAGCAGATAAACCTAGACCCATACCGGCTCAGATGTCCCCCAGTCAAACAAGGTCTGCATCAATTGTTGATGAACAAGGACAATGTGGTGAGAAGTGGGTTACTGGAATGAAAAGGCAATGAACACGGGAACATAATAACACACTATTGGAATGTACTACTCCAGTAAACCTACTCAGTGGGGCTATGAAAAGACTGTGGGGACAATGCATGTTTTATCAGCTCATGTGTCAACTGATAACTTTTAAAACCCGAATTTAGCTAGCACAGTAAGGGGCCACCAGACATGATCATAAAGATGCTAGTCCAAGGTGACATTTAAGTGTCCACAGAGGAGAATGTCCACCATATGGAAGAAGGATGGAAACCAAAACCATGGCAACACAGAAAGAAGTAAGGAAAGGAATGCTGCAGAAGTACAAACATCTATCAATACCTGAGGCCAATGGAAACTGCCAAACAAAGACCCCACACTTTGCTGCCCAACAGAAGAGGTACACCAAAAGAGATGGAAGCTGGATGAATAAACAGGCAGTTCTCCGCTGAACCAGTTAGGGTGTACTCCCAGTTTTAGGGCAATAACACCCAAGCCAAATTACCGAGGCTGGAGAATGAACCATACTGGAAAGTATATGGGAGAAAGAAGCATCACATAACAATGGTACACAGTGGCTAAAAGACCTAAGAGCAAACCACACTAATCTCCCTAAACAACATCAGTGAACATCAAAATGGCAGACATCCAGCCAAGCATGAGGCCCAGACATTTTCCAAATTTACTGGCTAAGGATGCTGACTTCTATCCATGAACGCTTAGCAGCACAAATGAATCGCCTGCTGAAGATAAAAAAAACAATGTTGGACTTAATTTTCTCTGGTCCCATCCCAGATCTGACCAGTGATGACATGTTTAGCCACATGTCGTCATTCAACCGCTGGTTGTCTAGGTGTTGTCCTGAAAACAACGTGGGCTACATTAATAATTGGCAATCCTTTTGGGGAAAGCCTGGTCTGATTCGGAGAGACGGCATCCATCCCACTTTGGATGGTGCAGCACTTCTTTCTAGGAATCTGGCCACATTTATTAGTCCTCCAAAACCCTGACCACCCAGGGTGCAGACCAGGAAGCAGAGTCATAGTTTAACACTCGTCTCTGCAGCTTCTCTACTGTTACCCACTCTTTACTCCATCCAGACAGTGTCTTGTCCATAACCAAAATCTAATAAATTAGCAAAGATATAACTTGAATATAAATATAAATCTCATATATAAAGTCTTAAATGGCCAAGCTCCATCTTATATCAGAGATATGATTGTTACTTATGTCCCCAACTACGCTCTAAATCTGCAGGTTTACTAGTGGTTCCTAGATTATATAAAAGTAGAATGGGAGGCAGATCTTTTAGTTATCAGGCTCCTCTCCTGTGGAACCAATTACCAGTTTTAGTAAATGAGGCAGACACCCTGTCTACTTTTAGGGGCAGGCTTAAAACTTTCCTTTTTGATAAAGCTTACAGTTAGAGTGGCTCAGGTTATCCTGAGCTATCTCTGTAGTTATGCTGCTATAGGCTTAGACTGCTGGAGGACATAGGGACTCCTATTTCATCATTCTGCTTCATTCTATCTCTATTCTCCCGCTCTGCAGATTCTGTTAGTTCAATTTCAAACGTTATGCTCTCTCCCCTTTTTCTCATAGTAGCTTTGCCTCATCTGTTCCTGTTTGGCTGTGACTCCATCCTGGAGAGAAATATCAGCTGTGCTGCTTCCATCAACACCTTTGTTTATAGATAACGGAGATCGGCCTGTTTTCCCTGTGTAATCCTGTTTCTCTGACTGTGACTGGCTGGATGTGCTCTCTTCATCCACTTACATGGGAACTTGCTCGTCTGACTGGCTGTGTGTTTCCTGGATGGGGCTGCCTTTTACAGCTGCTTTTTGTAGCTCTTCTTCTGTCTCCTTGAACCCCAGTTGGCCTTAGCAGATGGCCGCTCACAGTGAGTCTGGTTCTGCTGGAGGTTTCTTACTTTTAAAAGGGAGTTTTTCCTCTCCACTGTCACTTCAAGCATGCTTAGTGTGAGGGATTGCCTTTGACTCAATGAGTCGATGCAATCAACTGGTTCTCCTTAGATAGAAAACTTTGAATCCATGCTATATAAATAAACTGAATTGAATTTAAATATCACAGCAATAAATACACAAGACATGGTACAGGTAACCCATCCTATCACAAAGAACACTGAAACAAAGCATCAGGAAACAGAATGCTAGAGCAGGAGCCAATAATTAATACATGTGGAACAAAGGATTTTGCAAATTACCTCATCCATAAAGAGAGAGTAAGCACAAGCCTCATGCATTTTGAAGAGAAACCCGAAAACTTTGGGCATGGAAAATCAAATTTATTTTTTCCCTGAGAGGGACACAAATTATAATTGTTAACAAAGTATTAGGGTCCAAAATCATCTGAACAGTTAAAATGGCTTTGTGCTGCACACATCCTTAATCCAGCTGCAGTCAGAAAAGTGCTATAATTCACCTGGGGCTATTTAGAACGCACTCTTAAAAAAGGTAGAGGACTTCCCAAAGCTAACAAATGAAAAAAATGTTAAACTGCAAGAGCTTAGTGACATCTTAATGGAACTTCAGTTTGCTAAGAAAGATGGTGCCCTACCAAGACTAGCATACCTAGAGACAGCTCGAGGAGTCAAACAAATAGTTGAGAAACTACCCTTTAATATACAAAAAGGTGGACAACCAAAGCAACACAGTACAAAGAGACCGATAGAGTGTTGTTTACCCCATTCTCAGTTTTTACAAAGTTTTTCAGCATCAGGCGAAAATGAAAAATGTAGCCAGCTTTATGTCCAGTCCAAACATCCAGGTCCTATCTCATGCAGAAAACTGAGACCATATAGTTGTACAACTACTGTGTCAGCTCATAAAACTGATATCACCATTAAGCCTAATCAAAGCAGAAATGGGAGGAAATGGATCGACAGTGCCTAGTCCACAAAAAACCATACCCACTCAAAAAGTGTAAAGTTTTTAGATGTAAACAAATGGAGGAAAGACAGACATACTGTACCTGAAGAGAATCACATCTGTTTCAGGTACTGTAGGTCAGTAAGACATGGGTAGTTACTTTCTCAAAGCACATTTTCCGGAGGCCAGTCGTGAGACTGGAGGAAAAGCACAGTGCCTTGAGGCTGGTCAGAAGGCTGGCGACAAAGTAGAGCCTTAGGAGGCTGGCTGTCAGGCCGGCTACAAAGAAGAGTTTCTGGAGGACGGCCGGTATTTCAGCAACAGGAACCTCCAAGGTTTCAGCAGCTGCAGGAACATTTTGAGGCAACTGGCTCATATTGAGCAGGAACTGTGGAGGCCGCCATCTAAACAGCAGGAACCTTGGAGGCCAGCATCTAGCAGCAGGAACCTTGGAAGCAGGAGGAAAGGGAGCATCCACGGAGGGGGGCTCGAAGACGAGTATTGCCTAAGGGGCAATACTCGTAAGTCTTGAAGATGAGGAGCGCCAACGGAGGGGCATCGAAGATGAACTCTTGTAGAGCTCTATTTCAAGGAAAAGTTAATCCTCAGACTGATGCAAACATTAAAGACGCCTACACCTCTGTCCCCCTCCCCCCTCTAGGACACTCGGATCATAACCTTGTCTACCTGGTTCCCATTACATACCAGTGGTGAGAAGGAAAGGTGCGGAAGAAGTCAGTGAAAGCTTGGTCAGATGAGGCTACTGAGAAACGGAAGATTGTTTGAGAACCACAGACTGGAGCATGTTCCAAAGCTTTCATAGTAATGACATCAACAACCTGACTAAATGTATCACTGACTACACTGACTACAAACGACTGAGCAAACAACCACCTCTGGTTGACTCCTGAGCTGAAAGTCCTCCTGAACCAGAAAAAAGGGCTTTCAACTCAGGGGACAGAGAAGAGCAGTGTAGAGTCCAGTGAGAGCTCTAATTGAGGATCAGAGTGTCAAAGAAGGACTACGGGAGGAAAATAGAGGAAGAGATGGCACAAAGCAATGTCAGAGATGTGTGGAGGGGTCTCAAGAACCTCTCTAGCTTTGGGCATGGGAACACAACGAGCACGGCTGCAGACAGAGACACCAAGTTTGCAGCCAAGTTAAGCGGGTTATTCACCTGTTTTGGCCCCCCTCACACCAGCCCCATCCCTGTCCTCAACTCTCAGTATGTCCAGACCAGAGCTGCTGAGGGGGAAGATGGAGGATGCTGGAGAGGACAGACATCTTGCTGCCTGGACCATCAACTACCACACCAAACGCCCTCAGTGCGTGCAGCTCCACTGCTGTCAGTTAGGGGTGGCTGTCTGCAGTACCGGGGCCCCCCAGGGGACTATGCTGTCTCTGTTCCTCTTAATCCTTTATACCTCGGATTTCACATACAACTTGGAAAGCTGCCATCTCCAGAAGTTCTCCAATGACTCAGCCTTCGTAGGCTGTGTTTCTGAGGGGAATGAGCTGGAATATCGATCAGCTTTCATGAATTTTGTGGACTGGTGTGAGAACAACCAACTGTGTCTTAAACACTATTAAGACCAAAGTGATGGTGGTCAACTTCAGGAGTAGACCCCCACCTCAATCCCCAGTGAACATCCAGGGGCAGGACATAGAAACTGTGGAGAGCTTCAAATACCTGGGTGTTCACGTCAAAAATAAACTGCACTTGACTCATAACACCGCTGCCCTGTATGAGAAGGGCCAGAGCCACCTCCACCTCCTGAGGAGGCTGAGGTCCTTTGGAGTTAGTAGGCCCCTGTTTAAAACCTTCTATGACTCTGTGTTAGCATCAGCCCTCCTAAACGCTATTTTCTACTGGGCCCCTTGCAGTGGATAGCAGGACAGAAAGAGACTGAACAAACTGATGAGAAAGGCCGTTTCTATCCTAGGCTGCACTCTGGACTCAGTAGAGGAAGTGGCTGAGAGGCGGGTACTGTCCAAGCTTGCATCCATCATGGATGAAACCTTCCACCCTCTGCAGCAGAGTGTAGAGGTGCTAAGCAGCTCCTTTAGTGAAAGACTTGATTGATTGATTAATTTACTTTATTGATCTCACAGTGGAGAAATGTACTCATTACATCAGCTCATATAGTCAAAGAAGAAGAATGTGCCAAAGGAAGAAAAAGGTGCATGGGATATATACAGTATATACAGTATAGTGCGTCCACATATGACAGCTTTTATTATTTATTTTTTTCAAAGTGACTTCATTTTATAGGATTATTGCATGGGGTGTTTATGTGGCATACAGAGCCATCAGTGGGTTGAAACACCTACCACATAATAAGATACATGTTAAACATAATGTAAAATTAACACTGTTTATGTTTACAGAGTGGTAAAATTGTTTTCCAATAAGCACAGGTTGTTTTGTTATTTCGAAATTAGTTATTGAACAGTAGTCACTGTCTAACTCTGACCAGCAGAGGGTGCGTTGCCACACTGTGTGTTCTTGGTCATTCAGAGAATGAGGACACGTATAAACTGTGAAGCTGATATACGTGTGTGGCGAACTCTGATTCTAATATCAACATTTTTGGCTCTTTGCAGAAGAAAAATAAAGCGGAATTTCAAATTAAATGTGTAGTGGAGACAGCTTCATTCTGTACCACGCTACATTTACAGGGGTATCTATAAATTGATTTTTATATTTATATATATAGTTATGCACTGGGTGTCAAACATAGTGAAATAGGTTATTGCACACAGTACTTTTACACCCTGTTTGTAAAAAGGAGTGCTACCACAGGTCATTCATCCCTGTTCTAACCAGACTCTACAAAGCAAAACAATACAACGGCAATAATTTGTGCAATATATACTGTGCAATTACTGTTTGATAAACTGTGCAACCAATTAATCAGTGGGCTCTAGATGGCACAGAGTGGGATCGGTCTCTGGACAGCACAAAGCATGCTCAGACTTAGGAGAGGGAACACTAAGGGGATCTGACCCTGGATAGGGAATATTAATGTGGTCTGACCGAGAAGCAAGGACACTAATGGGGTCTGACTGAGGAGCCAGAACACAACGAGGGGCTGAGTGAGGAGCTAGGACACTAAGAGGGTGTAACTGAGGAGCTAGGAGAAATGAGGGTCTGACTGAAAAGAAACGCAATAAGGATCTGATTTAGAAGAAACACTAAGATGATCTGACTCAGTAGAAACACTAAGAGAATCTGACTGGGTCTGACTATGGAGAAAGGACACTGAAGCTGAATCTGAAGAAAGAGCAGTGGGAGTATATGAGTCTGGAGAAGTAACACTAGGAGGATCTGACTCTGCAGAAAGAGCACTAGGAGGATCTGACTCTGGAGAAAGAGCACTAGGAGGATCTGACTCTGGAGAAAGAGCACTAGGGGGATCTGACTCTGGAGAAAGAGCACTAGGGGGATCTAACTCTGGAGAAAGAGCACTAGGGGGATCTGACTGTGGAGAAAGAGCACTAGGGGGAACTGACTCTGGAGAAAGAGCACTAGGGGGAACTGACTCTGGAGAAAAATCACTAGGAGGATCTGACTGAGTAACTAAAGCAAGAGGTGTGCAGCCTGCAGAAAAATAAATACATTGTTATTAGGCCTCAAATATCTTACATAAAATACATTACCCATTGAGAAATTGAGCAGTTTAAAAAAAGGGAATAAAATAAGTCTAATGTTCAAATGATTCATGATTAGACTACTGAATGACTGAACGCTATGTGACAAACCCGACGGAGCTCTTCCATGACAAGTTGTTTAACTGTGACATACTCCTCTTCAACATGATGGCACAATGTGTATGGACACAGCAGCATCTCTTCCACCTCCACCTCTCCATACTTGGCTCCAATATCGAGTAGGTCCTGTGCAACACTGATGAAGCCTTTTCTCCTACTGTAGCAAACGGTCTTAAAGCTAGGCTGCACATGTGAGCAATGTTGTTGGTCAGTTGAGACAGATTTTTACAAATATGTCATTCCTCCTCAGCTTGCATTTCAATTCAAACTCTTCTAGGTGGAGTTCGCCACTAATGGTTGGTCCCTACATTGTTGTTTTTTGAGCATGAGTGGAAAACATAGATCGGAAGAACTGTTGGCTTTTGGGACCCAGTATTCAAGGTGAGACAGTCAGTACGAAAGTTCAAAACATTTATTAAAACAAAACATAACAGAACTGACGTGTGGAGCTGTGGATGGCAGCTGCTACAGGAGGAGCAGAGCATCCCCGAAGCAGCAACCCCAGTAAACAGGCAGGACTCCGATCCAGTACAGGGAATCACATAAGAATGGAGTAGTTCTAGAATCCAGGAGTCTGCAGTCCGGTCAGGGATTCCAATCCACACAGAAACAGACAGATTCGTATTCCAGAGTCCAGTGTGTTGAGCAATCAGCTCAGAAGACAGGCAGAATCAAGTAGGAGTCCAAAGGCAGTTCAGGCGAACAGATCAGATGGGTACAGACAGGACCAGTGGGTGAGAGGGAACAGAATCAGGTAATCAGAAACCACTAAGGAAAGGCTGAAAGGCTGAAATGCTCTCACCACTGGCTACAGAATAAACCCGTCTGAAGACAGTGGCTTGAGAATAATCTCACATGAATGGGAACATGAACCCTGGACTAATTAAAACTAACGAAAACAGAACCTTAAGACAAACAGGGAACAAACAATGATCTGTCCTTGATAGCTGGGCTGAGCCAAATATAAAGGAACAGACCCAGGTTAGTGATTAGACTTAGGCAGATGAGCAAAATGAACAATTAAGGCCAGCTATCATGGCAGATCATGACAGTCTCTGCATCAAACTGACCATATCATTTTTTTTCTCTCAATGTTTACATTTAATCACTACTGCACTTTAAGAAATGGAAATGTCATGAGAGCTGTACAAAACAAAACTTCGTTCTGTATACACTTTGTGTATACGCTTGTATACAAAATTACAATAAAGTTTGTCTAGGTCTAGGTCTACAGCCTGTCATATTTTGCTAACATAACAATCTGAGAGAGCCAAAGTCCATTACAAAACTGAAAAAAGGATGCTATCCTTTGTATTTTGTGTCCTTCCTATGTTAATTTATTGTTCAAGGTATCTGATGGTGAAATTTTGTTTGCCTTGCGAATGAAACCGTTAATAATAGCACAAATAAAGTTGAAATGAAAAAAATCATAAGGTATTGCTGTGCTGTAAAATGTTATTTAGAAGTTTTCTTTTTGTTGTTTTGTCACCTAACTGCCGACCATCCTTTAAACAGCAACAAACCACGACTTCCTGATAGAAACCACACCATTTGAAAAGAACATCTATACACCACAGGATGTGAAAAACACATTTACACTGAGTGTAGAGGAATTTATACTGGTTGAGGGTGTAATGAGCGTGTGGGGAGTAAAAGCAATACCATGATTTTTTATACACTGTATACTTAAATAGATTTTAATTCAGTTTTTTAATAAAACCAGACCTAAACTCTTGGTTCAATAATTTTAGAACCATCTTTTACCATAATGCTAAAGTCTTTTAAGATATTTCTGTTACACATCTGGGGGCCAACTAGAGCTATCTATTTCAATCATTCTAATCCACTTTTTTATAAAGCTCATTTAAAAAACCTTTCCAAAGTGCTGCACACACAACAGGGTAAGTATAAAACAACTGATATAAATAAAACTCTTTAAAACAATAGCCAGTGCAAAGACACAAGGATTGGGATGATGTGTTCATGTTTTTGGTGCCCATTAAAAGTCATGCTGCAGCGTTTTGGACTAACTGCAAGCCACAAAGTACTTTGTGACTGATGCCCAAATAATGTGTGTTGCAGTAGTCCAGACCACTTGAAATACGGATGACTTGGTCAAAAAGATTAAAAGATAAAAATAGCTTAACTTTGGATAAAAGATGAAGATAATGAAACACAATTTTATAATGCCATTGATCTGTTTATCAAATTTAAAATCGCTATCTATGGTGATGCCGAGGCTGGTGACTTTGGGCCGTAATTAATTTTGGAGGGATCCCAAGTTTGTGTGGGAAGATCCAAAGGCCATGACTTCTGTTTTACCCCCATTCAGCTTTAAAAAAAATCTGGACTAACCAAGCCTTGATGTCACCTAGACAGGGGTGTCAGGGGGCTCTGATTGTTCAGGCATGTAAATTTGACAG
>NW_015150949.1:21429-27654 GCF_000732505.1 Cyprinodon variegatus
AACCCGTTACTAGCATGGGGTACCTAATAAAGTGGCCAGTGAGTGTACTATGCTTCTTAAAAATATCCACAAGTGGGAAGAGGTAGAAAGCAAAAAGAATGGGGCCCGGATAGATCTCTGGGGGACTTCACAGTGAAGTGGGGCAGGAGATGAGGAGGAGTGTCCCCCCCCTGACTGAAAAGGACCTCTGACAGGTACGACTTAAACCACTGCAACGCGATCCCCCAGACATACACTACATAATCTCTTTGGTTGTTTTTAAAGAATTGTGTGGTCAGCTGTATCAAAAGCAGCCGTAAGGTCTAAAAGCACTAAAATGGCAAAGCCTCCAGAATCTGCTTTTGAAAACAGGTCATAAAAAAACCTTTAACTTAAGAGTGCAGATTTAATACTGTGCAAAGCTTTGTAACCTTACTGAATTTCGTCTAAAGATTTTGATAAAAAAAAAAAAGGTTGCAACTGTGAAAAAACGCATTTCTCTAAGATTTTAGATACCAGGGGTAATTTGGAAACTGGGCTATGATTTGCCAAATTTGCATGGTCAAGGCTAGTTTTTTTTAAACAAAGACTCAACAACTTTCTTACGAAAAGAGGGCACAGTGCTCAAAGCCAAAATGCTGTTGATGATTTCTCTGAAAGAGAGACCTAAACCTCTTTGAAAAACCAAAGGGACCAGGTATGTGAGACAGGAAGAGGGTTTCAGTTTTTTATCTATCCCTGTGAGCACACAATAACACAGACTCAAACTGACAAAGAAAAAAAAAGGTGAGCACTGAGCACCACATTGAAGAGATAGATATGTTTGCCCCTAAGAGCAGTAAATTTCTCATTAAAAAGGAGAGGTGCCCCTAGTCATCTCCAATCAAGTGGATGGATTCAGAAAACAAAACCAATCTTTTTTTAAATAACTTGAGGCTTGAGGGCTGGTTATACTCTCTCAGCGGTGTGTCGCAGTGAGCTTGCAGCTGTTTTTTAAATTTTTTTAAATTTATGCTCAATATTGAAGTGTGGTCTGCACTATGTTATTCCACGCTGCAACGCAAGAGGGACAATCATGAACTAGCTGTGGGTCTAGATACAGCCGAGACTGTGAGGAAGTGGGGGCAAGTTTGTCCGACAACGGAGGGACATAAGGGCGAAAAAGAGCGGGGATCCAGGTTTACAAAAGGGTCCCAGCGTTCTCATGCACCTCGCTCTTTTAGCTGGTCAAACTTCATGAGTGGCTTTCCACAATGGTGGACATACAAACAAAACAAGCGGGTAAGGTATCAAACAGGAAATACGCATAGTGTAGAATGGGTGTAGATTTGATGACTCCTGTGTGTGGCACTGTCTGCGGTCACCTACAATTTGGGAGAGGTGCATTAGAGTGTCTGCGGAGGGGGCGGGGACGTCTTTGCATTTTCCATACCCCCTGAAAGATGCATTGTTTTGGTACACCTGCTACTCAGCTGCTGGACCTCACCTTTACCCTTGTCCTTCACATTTGAGCTTGTCTTTTGTTTTTGCAATACCTCCTCTACATATACGGTAAATATACATTACTTTGAAGCTTTTGGACAACACAACTGAAGTTCCTATCTATTTTAGTTTTTATTACTCTTTGCCTTTAATAAATGGCATTGTTTCCCGTTTTTTTTGCTATATATATATATATATATATATACACGCATGTGAAAAAACTTACCTTTGTAACTGACAGCATTTTCTGTAACAATAGCAGGCTGATGTCAGCTAACTTTTATAAAATCTTCTAACCGTTATTTTAATGGACAATAAAATAATTTGTTTCATTGTGAGTTGGTACAACATTGAAACTGTTTGATGTGAGAATGCTCAGAGGCGAAGCCCATTGGAGGGGAGATGCAGTAGCCAAGGTGAAGTATCAGTCGATGATCAGTCAGAGGTAGCCTGACGTAGTCCGACTCAATTCTAGTCAGAATATGAGTCTGATACTGCTCCATAGAGCTGTGATTATGGGGCGTGTTTTGAACGAACCAGGAAAAAAAATGCCTCTGCACTCAATTGGATAGACCTACAACCAATAAGAGCAACGGAGTGCGTGACGTATGTTAAGCGAGGCATAGTTGTTGTCCACAAAAATCAAAGCGTGCAGTTTCACGCCTAGAATAAGAAGATGAGACTTGATCGCGTTTCTCTGTTCCTCTTTTAAAATTAATTTGCTGTCGATATCTTCTAGAACAGACCTAATAGCAGAATCTACTCACCTCAACTCTCCAGCGGCAGCCATTATTGTTGTCACCCAAGCGCGCTTTGGTCACGTGGTTGATAACGTTACTCTTGATCATCTGTCCATCATCGTATAAAGCCCGCCCTGACAATTTGATTGGATCGCCTGACAGTGGGCTTTAATACTCGCGCTACTATGGAGCAGAGCCAGACCGAACTTCCCCGAACTCAAACCTTGTGGGCGGGACTAAGTTCGGACTGGCACCCAGGCTAAGTCAGAGGCATAGTGAAACAGAGTCACAGTAAATTTACACAAGATTTTTTTTAGTGACAAACTAAGTAAAAACAAAGCATAAAACTAAAAAAAAAAAATGACAAATAATACTACAGCACAGTAATGGTTCAGAAAAGACTTTGTATGCAACCAGAATGAATTACTCCTCTATAGAAAAAAAGTCAGATAAAGTTGCTATGCCATTCTCTGCTGCCAGAAGGTTCCACGTTTTAGGATCCATTGAGTCTTTTAGCCTTACAGTATGGTGTGTTACTTTCAGAGGGAAAGACATAATATGAGATGAATCAAAATTTTCTCATTAAAGAACAGCCACTTGTAAAATTTTACTGAGATGAATAGGCTACTCTAGGTTGCATAGAAATTGCAGGTTAAAAAAACAATCACTAAAGTATTTGTTTTACAAGCTGACAGTCAAGATTACTTTGGAAACCAGTACTATTCAGAACATAAACAATCGCACAGTCTGAAAGTTGTTTGTCAGGTTTACCTTTTTTAATTATCCTGAACTTCTCATAAGGTGGTATAAGCACCTCTTGCTCTATGTCAGCAAGCTTTGGGTATTTCTTCAGATAAGCAGCATGACAGGTTCTAATCTTGAAGCATGTAACGTCACCAAACCTTTCCAGATTTGATAATTTGGAGGTGGAGGTAAAAGTACCAAACCGAACCTCTTGTTTGACATTTCCATTAAACATAGATTTGGTTCTGCGAAAAGTTGTGTAACATTTATTTTGGTTATTAAGAATCTGTACAGCCCTTGTTAGCCAGAAATGTAAGGAATGGAACTGAAAGGATGAACCGTATGCTTTCCGTTTGGTCCTGACTTCTTCATTGAATTTTTGATAGAAGTTTTCCTTTCCTCCAGCTGTGTATGTACAAATTGCTTGCATGTGATCTTTTGTTAATGCCTCATCGCCTTTCTCTCTATTTTTGTATTTTTGGTTTGCACAGTCTTTTGCTTGTGCCCATGCAGCTTTGAAGAATTCATTCTTCATCTCATCTTGAAAGTACTTGTTCTTGATCTGAGATTCCATCTTTGTAGCACAGTCAAAGTACATGTCATCAACAGAGTCTTTAGCCATGTCCAGTGGGAACGACTGATCATCTTGTGTAATGGAGTTGTCAAAGATCTAGAAAGAAAGAGAAAAGAATGTTTAGCCCCGGGTGATTCTCATCAAGCCCCAGATCTTTTCTTCAACACATGGAACAGGTAAACGAATAAGTGATCTAAATTTTGTGTCTTTTTTAATTATGTGAATATCTCTATGCATTTAGAACATGCTTTTATCTAAAGTGACTTACAAAGTATGCATTAACATGAAGGGTCTTCCCTAAGGACCCACACTTGGAGCTCAATCCTCTCAGTGAGGATTCAAACCCTGGGCTTCCTGTGTTCCAGTCGGTGACGTACCACTTGAGCAAGCCAGCCACTAATGGCTGTTTCCCAGCACTTTCAAAGCCCTTAGGTCAGGCACAGGGTTCCTGTAAAGTTTGGGCAACATGCAGTACCATAAAGACTTGCTGCCTATTGTTTGTTGACACCGACTTCAGGCCACAGTTACCAATCTGATCACAGCGAGACAGCTATGCCGTGTTTAAACATCACACATGCTTTTCAATGGGGGTTTGTGGTGCATGCTAAACTGAGAAACTCTGTTCATAGTTTATGTTACTTCCTCCACCTCATGGGAGTTGGCTTAAAACTCTTCTACCAAAGAAATTACTGTTTTATAACCAAAATTAATATTTTATTATGTCAAAGTTTGATACTAGTTAAAGACCCAGATTAAAAAGCACATAGACCTTCTTAGATTAGTTCTGTCTTGTGATTAATCTTTTTCTTTCAATAAGAATAGGATGTTGTTTTTTTGCATTGCCATTAAAAAGATTAATGATTTTTTTTAATTAATTTTGTAAGTTAGTTAGTAAATAATTTAATTTAGTAAGTTCTAAGACAGATTTTGAAATGATAAAACATGAAGTGAGTTTATGAGTGAAACTTTTTAAACCATTAAACTTTAGTTTGTATCGATTAAGAGTTACAAATAACTAATATTTTTCTGTCTTTCTCTGTATATGTATCATCAGCCTCTGTATAGCTAAAAGGAAAACAAAATCTATACAGTCAACTATAAATTAATTCATACCACCGTTTGTCAAAACTGCCAAAAATTCCTAAAGTTTGGACAAGACTTAGCTAAGCCTAAGCTGGCTTAAGCCAGATTGAGCCTTGCAGTTAATTTTGAATTCCAAACAGCATGCGCCTGGAAAGTCTACTGTGAAAAGTGTTTGCAAAAGGGAGGAGAATGCAAACAATTCTTCAAGCTGGTTGGGTCGATCACCGAAGATCACCTGTCTCCCATGTCAACTTTTTAGCCAATCACAGCAGTAGTAGCAGCAGTGATGTATCAAATGTTTCAAAACTATCACCAATAAATCAAACTCTTAGCTAATCTGACTGAGAGGAACACATAAACATCTTTCTCATCCACAAAGGCACAAATCCTGTCTTTTTGATCATTGCTCAAAAGAAATTAGAGGTGTAGGACCAACTGTAGGACCAACTGTAATTTATGATGAAAATGAAAAAAACATGTTTGTTAACTAGAAAGAGCTTACACTGTAGCATGGACACTGGGGTTATCATTAGTACAGTTTGTATCGTTATTTGTATGAAATAGTATACGTATTTTTAAAAAGAGTTTAATCTTTATTGCAGTGAAATACTACAAAATATATCAGTTGTAGTTGTGGATTATCTGTTATTTTGACCATTTTCCCTGATTACTGAATAAATTCAAAATCTCAAAACCAAATCTTCTGCCATAAATGAAACTTAAAATATAGCATCAATTTAACGGCGCTCCACTTACCCACTGGGTGTATGCAGGACGCATCCAAGATAGAAGAAGATAAAGGGAGCCAAACACCAGCATGTTGGTCCTCATTGTCACAGTCCTGTGAGAATAAGTACAGACATAAAACTACAGAATAATTACTGTTTTTGAAAGATTAGAAAAAAGAAACCAAAACTAAAATTTAAACCTACAACAATTAGAAGTCTCTATTAGGAAGAAGTGTTGTAGACCACCTGGATCACTTTATAAATACATATAAGAGATTAACACATGAGATTAAGTAGACCTTGCTTTCTCCCTCTCTTTCTCTTTCTCTCTCTGTTCCTCTCTCTCTCTCTCTGTGTTCCTCTCTCTCTCTTCCTCTCTCTCTCTTTTGCTCATGTTCTTCTTCCTCTTGCAAAAACCCAAATACATAACACGCTCATACAATCACACATCAACAGTTAGAACAATGTGTCTGAATGTCTGTGTATATTATATATCAGCGTGTATTCGTAAACTCAATTACAGTATGCAATATCTTCTAATGAAAATGTTGGTAGTTGAGTAAACACTCTGAAAAAAGATTTGAATAAATCAAACTTTTTTCTAAGATTAAAAAACAAACAAAAATTATAGTTTTTCTAAAAGACAAAGAATTAAAATGTTGCCCAGAAAAAACACATCGGGCAACATTCATATGTTTAGATACAAGGATGGAATTTATCCTTTAAATGTTATAGAAATAACAGGATTTTAAAGATCACATTTTAGAAGATTAAGTATTATTTCTCGAGATTGTAAAGGATGAAGATAACAATCAAAGTGTTATTACAAAATGATTGTATATGGTAAATCCAGAGGTGCCAAGTAACGAAGTACAGATACTTTGTTACTGTACTT
>NW_015150949.1:28344-58692 GCF_000732505.1 Cyprinodon variegatus
TTTAACTTTATTGATTTCACACTGGGGAAATTTACATTTGCCTTTAATCAAACCCCTTGGGGAGCAGTGGGCTGCCACTGTGCGGCGCCCGGGGAGCAGTGTGGGGTTAAGGGTCCTGTTCAGTAACCCAGAGTGCAGGCTGTGGGCATCAAACCAGGTACTTTTAACCTTTTCAGAGCACAAGTGCACTGCTCTAACCACTAGGTCAACACTCTCAATGACTAGTAAAGACTTATTATTGTTTTTGAAAGATTAGAACATGTTATTTGTCTAACCTTTCCAAAATTATCTTTAAGGTTTTTGTGAGGTCAGAAGGTAATATTAAACATAAAAGCTTGGTAGAATACAAAGGCTTGTGTCTATCTTAAATATGGATTTCTGTGTATCTTTATTATTATCTGTTCACAACATAAAATTGCGGCAGTCGTTACAAAAGACTTAGAGCCAGGTTGCATATGCATGCAAACACTGAAACTACCCTTAAAGGAAATGAGATGCAGTTTAACAAGAAAGGTGACACATTTGGTGTTTCTGTGACTCGCAGGTTTAAACTGACAGACCAAAGTGTTAAATTGTAAAGGAAAGGTTATCGTCACAGTTTGCAACAAAGAAGATAAAAGAGTCTCATTTCGCGTCAGTGACAAACTAAGCGCTTTGAACCACAATGACATGTGTATAATTTGATGCTCAACATAAAAATGGAATTGCCTCTCTAATTTATGTTTAAACGCACACGTCGTTCAAAGTCTACCTGCATATGTACTTAACCCCCAACTCCTGACAGAAACACACACACCCACACACCCATTCTTGTTTTTGTTTTTCTTACTTATGGGGCCCATAAGTCTTTGACTAGCATTCCTTTTATATGGCCTAACCCAGACCCTTATCCTAACCCTAACTATTACCAACATATACCTAACCCTTACATGAAGTGAATTCAAACCTTAGTCTTAAACCTAACCCTGGCTCAAAGCAAAGAACTTTACATTTTGAGGACCAGGATTTTGATCTCCATAAGGACATAGGTCCATATGAGGTTACTGTGAAACGGATTCAAGTTCCCACACTGTCATAAAAAAAGGTCCACACACACATTTACACTTAAGTGGATATAGATATTTGAACTCAGAATGTGAATTATGCACATTTTAAATTGCATTGTATACTCATATCAGTGGTTTCCTCTATCTCTGCTAAATCCACTAATGGAAAATATTTTTTTAATTCCATTGACATGAAATTTACATACAGCCCATTTCAGTGGTTCACTGGCCAAGGAACATGAATAGATGAAGATGTAAGACACCAGTTTAGCTGTTTAGACTACAGTTGGGTTTACCTGTACAAGAATTACAAAGCAGGCAGTTTCTTTGTTGAAAATGAGCCAGTCTGCTGGGCCGCTGACTGGACCAGACCGGGCACTCAAATGGAGTCATCTGGGAACCCAGGTGGCTCCGTCTTTGTCCAGGCTACCGTTACTTGGTCGGGTTGGGTTGCTCCGTACCCTGTTGGCTCCCTGCCCCCAGCCCCGGAACTGATGGATCGGTTTGGTGCCCGGTGTGTTTCAACTACGTGCTGCACTGTAGAAATAACAGAAATGTAGAAATGCCGGACGATTTTGATATTCCCCCCAGAGTAGGATATGTCCAGGAAAACGAGGACGTCTGGTCACCCTACGATATCATCAATTTTGATGTTTCAGTGAGTGAGTGCTTGTTGCCATGATGCGTCTTTGCTCAGCAGCTTCTCTCGTTGTTAACCAACCAATCAGCGCACAGCTCATCTAAATATTCATGAGCATACCATAAAAGGAAGGAAACCTGTTGTTTTATTCTAGGGCTTTTAACCAGGCTTGAGTGAGTAGAATATGATGTAATAACGTAAAATCAAGGGCCAAATGTAAAAAAAAAAAAAAAAAGGCGTTTCCCTTTAAGTGGGGGTAATAACTCAGAATGCATAAAATTCCACCGGTTAAATGTTTACCAGCAGGTAGAGCCATTGCACGCAGCTCCAAGCTGACGCCAAAAGTTAAAAGCCCCACAACTCTGGAACTGTTATAGCTAGAGGTCTGAAATGCTGCTGTTCAAAAAAGACCTATAATTTCAGAGAATAAAAAAAACAACAACTTTGAGTCATGTTTGAACTGATGCAGGTTGGTCTGTGTTTTACTCACCCAATTTTAACTAGATACTAGAGGGTGTTAGCTTTCAAATAATGTTTTGCACTTGTAATTTGGGCTTACAGTTCCTATGTTATTTGCTTTTCCATTTGGGTATGCAAAATAGTTGAGGATTACCCAAAATAAAGCGGATGTTAAGAGGTTAGGTAGTTTTTATAAATGGTTTTATACTTTTATTTTTTTACTAGAGTAAAAAGTTTAAGTTAATACTCTAACTTCTACAAAAGTGTTTTTAAACAGCAGGATTTATACTTCTACTTGAGTAATAAGCATTGACACTTTTGACACCTCTGCTACAGTACAAACCCACCAAGACATGGCCATCAACCTAACTAACAATAAGCAAGGATAGCAACGATTAACGAAACAGCCAAGAAAGCCCATAGTGACACTAAAAGAGCTGCAGTATCAATATCAATAATACATATGTATGTTTATATAAGTGGCCATGTTTTTGCTACCCTGTCGGGACAATTTTCTAGATATATGCTACAATTTCGGGATGTATAGGTAATTGTTGGGACCTAGAAATCATCCCCAAAAGGAGAATTTCTCTTTTTTGGATGGGGGCTATGTTTAGGACTTTGGTGTGAAGTGATTTTAGTTTAGGTTTTGGTATGTGTTGGTAATGGTTAGGGTAAGAGACTGGGTTAGGCCATAGAAATGAATGCAATATGAAAAGAAGTCAAAGGAAAGCAACCACAGGGATAGGTGTGTGTGCTCTTGTTATTAATACACAGTGGGGCCCAATGTCAGTTAATATGGCATGTTGTGGGGACCAGCTGCTCCTTGTGTGGCCCCAATGCCTGGATCCCATGAGATGAATTGCTGTTTTTCGGTCAGGGGACACGTTTAGGATTAAGGTGTGAATTGAGTTTAGGTTGGGGTAGGTATGAACCCATAATGGTTAGGGTAAGGATCACGCTTACATTGTAGAATTTAATGAAAGTCAATGGAAAGGCCGTGCAAAGATGATGAGATAAGTTTGTGTGTGTGGGAGTGTGTGGGTGGGATGGGTGTGTGTCGGGGTGTGTATGCATGTGTTTTGGGGCTGGATGTGTGAGGGTGCGGTAACAATGTGTGTGTATACTTGTATGTATAGAATAAAGGAAGGCATAATTGGATTTTTGCAAATAGCATTGTAGCAATCTGAGCACTCTAACTGCAATTGGCTTATCTGATTGACAGCCTGGGGATGACCTGCTCAGCTTTACAGATTTGCTTTCAGTTAACAAAATGGGCAAAGTTCATAGAAGACGCTAATTTGGAGAAGCACACATTGTCTGTTATCCTATTTTCACTTTTGCTCTGATGCTGTCCTACCAACAAAAACAGTCAAATTTTTCCTATCCACCTCGATGTCAGTTTTATAAAAGCCCATAAAGACACACTGATACCACATATTACACCAGGCCTCTAAAAGTTGGTCGTCAAGGGCTGCTGACCTGCAGGTTTTAGAAGTTTGCTTGCTCCAGTACAGCAGATTTTCATTGAAAACTGACGATCAGGCTTTTGCTCAACTGCAATCATCATAATCAGCTGTGCTAAAGCAGGGAAACCTGTAATAACCTGCAGGACAGGTGGCCCTCGAGGAACGTATTTGGGGATGCCTTTATTACACACGGTAAATATGTCAAATAACACTCAATGGTCCCAGACAAAAGGAAAGAGGGTGTAGTTAGTCCTATTTTCAAAATCGGGGACAAAACCGACAAACATTGCTACAGAACAATTAATATCTTATCTTACAGAGAAATGGGTCGTGATAACCCTCTACATCTGATGCAGTTTGGATTTTGCAACCATCACTCAACAGAGGGCGCTATCAGTGCATTTTCAGAAAAAGAAAAAAAATTCTAGACAAGAATGCTTGAGTTGGTGCTGTATTTGTGGATTTAAAGAAAGCCTTTGACCACACAATTCTACTAAACAAATGATCGAATTTTACACTGTTCAGAATAAGCTATAAAATGGATGAAATCATATCTTACCAATAGAATGCAGTGTGCTGTGGTCAACTGTGTCAAATGGCCCTATGGAGAGTGCACAGTTTGAGTACCACAGGACTCCATTCTAGGACCAGTGCTTTTTTCACACTACATAAATGATCTTGCAGACACACCCAGATATAAATGTATGCAGACGATGATGTAATATATACTCCAGCAAAAAATAAAGAGGTAGCAGGCCGCATTCTTACATCTGAAATGGCCCAAGTCCAAAGCTGGCTCGCAAAATCATGTCTCCAATTAAATACTTAAAAGACCGTCTGTATGATTTTTTTTTTAACAAAACAAAAAACATGCAAATTCACATTTATTTCTCAGAGATGTTGAGCTTGAAGTGGTACTCTACTCTTACGTTTAAAGGTCAAGTTAAGAAAATCTCTAAATCAATTAAATTCAGTCCTCATAACTTCAGATATATTCTTTCATCAATGACATTTCAGGCAGCTAGGATGTTTCTGCATGCTATGGTTTTCTCGCACATCGAATATTGTTTTACAACCTGGTCTCTTACAAATGAGACTGCATTTAAACAAATAGAATCACTATATCAAAAAGCTTTAAATATTTTTTGCTTAAAAAAACTGTTTCTTACCACCATTCTGGAGACTTACAACTTAAAGAATTTTAAATACCTTAAATTTGCTTGCATGGTTTATAGTACTCAATGGACTTGCACCACCGCTATTAAAGTAATTCATTAAACTGAATGGTAAAGCCACTCTGTCTACTGCTAGAGGAGATTGTGAAGTGCCCTTCCAACAGACCACCTTTGGCCAGATTGTTCTTTCAGTCAGGGGCAGTAACATCTGAACAGCATCCCTCTCTATCAGCTAATCCTCCACATTAAACATATTCAGAACTCATTTAAAAAACTGGTTAAAATCAAATCAACAATATGCTCACTAGACCTTACTGATCTCCTGGTGCATGACTCAGCCAAATGTCAGGATCGAGTGTTACCTTGTAAATATTTGTACATATTTATGCTAATATCTCTGTTTGAACTGTAATGTGTACCATTAATCAGAACTGTCCCTGACAAATAGACATATAAAGATAAAATACATAAAACCAGAATCCAAGGGTGGGATACAGGATAGCCCAAGATACAGTTTATGAATCAGGAGAGAGACTGGTTTATACCAGGAAAGAAAGACTCAATAAAGACCTACAGCAGGCAAAGCACAGGTACATGTCTTGTATGTTACAAGTGCACTATACTTCACTGGTAATAAAAGTATTATTATTATACCTGAACCTAATATTCTGGCTAACTCAAACAGGCATACTGTATGTGATAAAGACCAAGTTTACAAGCAACACTGCTCTATAACTCACTGAATCAGTTGATTAAGGGGAATAATGAGGCTCATTTTATGATACCTGAAACATAAATTCAGTTTTTCCTCCTCTGTTTTAAGTTCATAATCCATTTAGGATAACAATGCTCCTGCAATCTATTGTGCCTGCAAAGCTACAAATTTGATTACTGCCTGTTCTAATTTTTTTCTTAATCCTATTAGCCATGGGATTTTTTTGAAACGGACAGAGTTTTTGTTGGCTATTGAGTTCAATGAATGTGTCAATCATTCATAAATATTTGGGTCCTCCAAGTCTCCTGCTGCAGAGACAAGGTCTTCCTGAGGTCCTCCTCCATCCTCCAGAGAAGCCGTCCTCCTGAGGTCCTCCTCCATCCTCCAGAGAAGCCGTCCTCCTGAGGTCCTCCTCCATCCTCAAGAAACATGCAGAGTCTTTGAAAGCAGGCCGAGAGAATTTGTTTTATTTTATTTTATTTTTTTTATTTTTTTTGTCTTGTTTTTCTTTTCTTGCCCTCCTTCCTGAGCCCCCGTGTGACCACCCTGGGTGCATCATTTTGTGCTTTTCTGAACTGTAAGGGCATCTAGTATCCGCCCTTGAGGTGGGGGTACTGTCAGGGTTCTGCCCTCTTTTTGGGTTTATTTTTAGTTTCTTTATGCTCTGTGTCTTTGTAGTTCTACCAGTGCTGAGTTATTTACTGTAGTTCTTGTGTTGCTCTCTGTTGCCCGCTTGTGTTTGTCTATCTTTTTTTTTTTAACCCTTTAAAGCCAAGTGTATCATATTTGATACAGGAGATTTTGAAACCTCTGCATCATCAGTGTGATGTTTTTGTTCTTGAAACCCTGACTTACATAATCACACATGTAGTGAAAAAAAAAAACATATAAAAGATTATATAGAAAAGCTTAATATATCAAAAGTTATGCAAATAGATGATGTAATTTAATGTTTTTACAAAATGTATACAGTTATTTCATTTGTCACAAAGTTCAATGGCATATCTAATTTTGGAAAATGAGAATCTTCTGTCAATTATTTCTTGGTTCATGCTTTAAAGGGTTAACTGGTTAGAACAATCCATATTTATGTATATGTAAAATACAGTTTCAAAGACATTTAGTTCAGTTCTGAATTAGAAATTGTTTATTCAGTGTCACATTATTAAATACAGTTTCAATACAGGGAAATTCACTTTAAAACCAATACTTTTGCATTGTGCATATACATATTCACTCTGGGCAGTTTCTGGTGGCAGGTTTTTGCCCACATGTTCAGTGATAAGATAAAAAAAAGAGAAATTACATGGTAGGGAACTGTGTGAAAGATATAATATGCTAAATATGTCACCCCTAGTGTGAAATTAAAGAGGGCATCTTCATGCTGTGTGCTGTGTGAGTGAATACATTGCAAAAATGTACAAGTGATGGTTGTAACTTTGGTATATCTGTGTTTTTAAATAACCAAGAATAGGCCAGTCTTTGAATTTACAACGTTAGTAGAGACATTGTGCCCTAAAACTCTCTTATAAGATTTGAAAAGGTATCATCTCATGCGCATGCTCCAAATGATCAAACTTTTAATTGCAAAGAATATACATATGAATATGTACAATTTGGCTTTTAGTTCACAAAAATACACTGTTTTGTTTTGGTCTATCTGGAAACCCCCACAAAATTTGGAAAAAAATATAAACAGATTTAGGTGGTTAGGATCAGTTTGGAAGGTAGTTTTGGAATCTAATTTAAGATGCAAGTCTCTTAAGTAATTCATTATTCTTCTCCACTTTCAAGTGATCCACAAAACCTTTTGTTTTCTACACCTGAAACTAAAAAAAGCTGCTAACACAGTCAAACAAAATACAAATTGAACATAAAAGGATCACTTCTGCTTTGGATGCCTTTAGGAAATGTAATTTCTGCTGCTAAACAGAATACGTTTATTGATGGATGCAAAACAGAATTTCTTTAAAACAATAATGTTTTTAATTTTAAAAATTTAATTTTAAAAGAGGCACTAACAATATGTGGGGGAAAAAAGATGCATAAAATGTAATCACTGTGTGTCCTGAAATTCCACCAGATGGCACTGTTGTTTAGTTCTTTATAGCTTTCCAGTGTTCTACAATCTAGAAACATACTATTCTAAAAGTTTTTTTTTTTTATTTCAGCTTCAATTGTTTGTATAAATATTATTTTTAGCTCTTAAGTTGCTGCATTAAAAAAAGATTACAGTAAAAGTGTCAATTCTGTTGGTAAAAAATAAAAAAATAAAAATATTTTTAGAGGCTAATAGTTAGGATGAGGAGATCCTCATAAGTGAGACAGAAACCAAGGACGGGAGCAAGGATGACATAAAAGTTGTTTATAATAGAAGAAATGAATATGCTAAACAAGATTCTGTTAGCATTACAATTATAAATCAGAAACTCCATAAATGTGACCTTATTACACCGTAGGATGAGGAAAGCATTTGCTAAAAAAAGGAAAGCATTTGCTAAAAGTCACAAATTTCCTGTTCAGAGTTTAAAACAAGCAAGGTCATAAACGAAACAGACTTAAAGAATTGGTCAAGATTTTTCTTCGAAAACAGATTGTTAATCTCAGTGGTAATTTTCCTGCTAGAATAAAGGTTTAATAAAATAATAAAAAGCATAGGGCTGCGCTGCATGTCTTAAACTTTTGTTGTGTTCACTAAACATGCCTTTGCATGTAATCGCAGAAATATTCTGTGGGACGGTGTTGTGAATATGATCAAAAACATTTGTCTCTTTCTGTAGGTGACTAGTTTTCACTGTCAACAGTTGAACACTATGGAAGTTTGTCTGGTAGTCTAGGATAACAGCCATAAGAAAATGGTGACCAGATGTCCTGATATCCAGGTACAGTCCCCATTTTAGACAATCTGTGACCGAATGAAGGAGTCAAAGATCTTACTATTTTATGATTGACAAAATAAATTTTTGTATAGCTTGTTATTACTGTAGCTGTCGGTAGGATGTGCTACAGCGGTGGCTGTCATGGTAACAGAAACAGAGGAGTAGCACATTTGTTATGCCCAATTGTTAGCTGTCCTGTGATATAATGTAAGGATCTATTTAGATTTGGTGTACTGGGTCGATCCTTGCTGTGATAAAGGCAGTAATTGTTTATTTTGATTAGTGACCTTTAGTTTATATTTCGAAAGCTAGTTATGATTAGCTTTGGTAAGTAAGCATTCGATTTTGTGAACACTGAGTTTCATGAGTTTGGAGTTTTGTCTAAGTTTGGACATATGTGAGTTGTTAAATAAATCTAAAGCAGTTCGTAAGAGGGAAACTGAAAAGACAAGAACTGCATGAATGGAGAATGATGAGGAGGGAGAAATGTTCTTCTGATTACATGTGAATGTCTTCTGCTTTATCAGCAGAGTAATTTAGTAAAACAAAAAAAAAAAAATTGTTTTCTAAGTATAGCAATGTTTGGCCTTTCAGTAACGGAGGAAAAAAGTCAAAAACAAGAATTTGATGTTTGAAAGTGATGTTTGAACAAATTATGAGATGCATAAAAGATATATTAATTTGTATGTAGTAGTGGTGGGCCGTTAACAGTGTTAACTTGCTGCATTAACACCAGACTCTTGTTATCTATTTTCAAAGTTGGTTTGGGAGCTGGGTCTATAGCCATGAGTTAGCGTGGATGTATATCTGGGGGCGAGAACGAATCAATCTTCTGTGTAGCCCTAATATTAACACATCAAACTTGATGTGCTAACATGGATGTAGCTACAGTATGAAGCCGCCGGGTTTGCTTCAGGAAAAATTTTATATTTTATATGAGATGCACTTATTAATCAGATAGAGATTTTTTTTTTTTTTACTTTTCATTGACTTTCATTGATTAATACTTTCACATATAAAATTAATAAACTTTTGACTTAAACTAATAAACTCTATCATAAATAAGACTTAGACAAAAAAAAAATATAATAAACTCTGTGGGAATACCTTTTTAGATAGGTTCAAATTCCAACTAACAATCGAAGGTGACTTGAGCTTTTTTTTAATTCCAAAGAAAAGACAGAGTAAAAAATTCTCCAAATGTGAGCCACTGGTAGAGACATACCCAAAACTCTTACAGCTTTAAGTGAAGGGCATCGGTTTTCTACAAAGTATAGCCTTTTTAAAGTCTTAGGTTGTAAGGTGCGTTGAGTTCAACAAGTTGGCACACCTTTGTATTCCCCTCTACACAGATTGAAGAATATATGCTATGGCAGATTTTCTACAACAGAGTTTAGTGAGGCAATTAAGTTTAGTGATGAAAGACTGACTCAAACATGAAAAAGGCAGAGTAGGGAGGGGAATAAAATGGTAAAGATAGAGGTGATCGATATGCTTTGTGAATTAAGTGGTATCATTTTGAAATGGGTCACACATTTCCAACTCTGACTTCACAAATGTGGACGTGAGTGTGTCTGTATATATGTGCATAAAATACAACTGAAATACAATTGACAGAGCCCAGATGTTGTGGCAGGTGAGGAGAGACGATGCCAAGCTTTTTTAAACTCATTTTTCTTTGATCTAAGCTTTTCTTGGTTCATCCAGTTCCTTTAGGACTTTTATCAATTCACTCTTTGTTCTGTCACCATATGTTTCATTTAGTTAAATTTAAACCTAAATAGTTTTAAATGATATTTTGGAATTTTTGTACTCGGAAGAGAAAACTTTTTGTTTGAAGTGAAGTTTGGTATAATGTGCATACCTAGCTTATGGCTGACGGCAATCACAGCAATCTCAGTTGTAAAAAAATAAGAAAAATGGAGCGTGTCAGATTAAAAGCAGGTCTTTTTCTAAACTGAATCTCCAAAACCAAGAAACCTTTCAAAACCTTTTCACATTTTTTTATTGTATACATTTTTTGTGATTTCTTGGATAGAAAAGAAACAGTTACTATTGAAAGTGGGAAGGAAGTTTCTTTGAATATTTTACAAATAAAAACCTAAAAAAAATGATACACATGTTCTAAAATTTCTCAAACGCAATTTGATGGACTGGACGTAAATACCAGGTAAAACAAAAAAGTCTATGAAATTAGATGAAAAAGTTAGAAACTGATTTGTCAGAGTACTGTGAAATTTTTACAAAAAAAGCTGTGCAAACCATCCTATACCCCTGTTAAAATGTAACAACCTACCTTGTTAAATCTTTTCATGGTCTTGGTTCTGTTGTTCTTTACTTTGCTCCTTGTTTTCTAGTTTTATTGGTTTAATTCCAGTTTTGTTGTAATTTCTAGATTTATGTTAGTTCTCATGTTTTTCTGTTGTCCTCTATTGCCCTCTTGTGTGTGTATGTGTATTCCTTTCCCTTTGGCTCCCTCTTTGTCTCCTCTCACACCTGCTCCTTGTCTGCTCGTTAGCCCTCCCTTTGTCTCTGTCTGCTATATATGCCTTTCCTCTGCTCTCACTCTTGGTTGGTTCCTTGTCTTTGCTGTCTTCCCATGCTGTGGTCTACGTTCCTCGTCTCTCCCTAGCTCCTCGTGTTTGTTTTTCCCTTGATGTCTCCATAGTTCTGGTTTGCTTTTCATTATTAGTTGGATTTTTTGGATTCCCGCCTCTGTTACTTGTGTTTATTTCATTAAAGCTGCAAGAAATCTATTCAGCCTCTCTGCCTCTGCATTTGGGTCCTACTAAACCACAACCAACCCTGACAAAATCTGTATTCAAATCTAATTTTTCAAATTCTTTGGTTCGATTTCACCTGCCACACTTATGTGGGGCAACAGTCAGTCATGTAGAAATAAGAAATCCTTTAATTGAAGCAGTTAGACAACATTAAATTAGGCTTAAGAACAACTAGTGCAAATCTGCCAAGAAGTGCTTTGGTGAATCTAGCAAACAGCCAAGAGGGCCACCAATCAGGAACAAAAGGAAAACCCCAAATTATTTCAACAGCTCATCAACACTTTATCCAGTAAGTCACAAAAAAGAAGAGCATTTACAGCATCTAGACGATTAAACAATAATGGTCTAGAAAAGATTGTTAACCAAGGAAGAGAGAATGCTGAAAACCTCCCCCAAAACAACACACTTCAATTGATCTTTTCAAAAATGATCAACAAAGAATTGGACATCTTGCCGGAACTGATGGAACCAGGAATTCTCCTCTCAACCAGGAAATACTGAAAAATATCTTTCCATCCATTTCTTACTTTAAACTTAAACATACTTGGGTTATGAACCACAGTAGCTACCATGCCCACCACTTAATGTGTCAAGAAAAATGAAATAATGGCTTTTAGTAGCTAGGTCAAACTAGAGGAGCCAGATGGGGATGATATGGCATGATGTAAAAGAATGACTCATGCTCAAAAACCAAAGAAAAGTGGGACTAAATTACTGCATGGCAATTTAAAAAACTGTCAGTTATAAGAAATTATTTTTTTGTGTTTATAGTTGTTGCTGCCAAAGGTGGCACAATTAGTTTAGGTGGTATTTCTTTATTTTTATGATAGGGCCTGGTTGGATGCATTTTTTCCTTCTGATAAATCTTAATAAAAAAAGATTGTCTTGTTCAAAATCAGGTCATCTTTGTCTGAAAAAGCTTTCCCAAAAAAAAAAAAAAACAAAGACAAAAAACATCTGTAATGGAACAAATACATTTTCAGTGTGATACAACTAATTACATTCTGTCAACCACACATTGTGCTTCAAGCAGGCACGATTATAATGGGTGCCGTGTTCCCATAACCAACAGGTAATTTTTGTTGACACACACAATGACACATTGAAAGTAAGCCCTAGGTTAATTTTTAACAATTAAGGAAAGTATAGGTTGAAAAATATTTGAATGACTTTATTAGAATAAACCTTATTCTTCCCTGCACGTGAAGGTAGTTCTTTAAAGTACAGTAAAATACACAACTTTTAGTGTTAATGTTCTCTGCTATATTGTTAAGAATATTGTGAGAATAAATTGCTAGTATATAATCACCTTGTCTTTAAATTTTGTTGTCATAATCATTAAGTACGATGCTTTAAATTCTACAGTATAAAACACCCTTTACCCTAAAGCATCTTATATGTTCAATAAGACGCTTCAGGGTAAAATCAATAAAATAATTTTTTTCCAAAACTATAGTTACAATTAAATAAAACACGACAAAAAAAAAATTTCTTTATCAGACATGCTTGTTTATACAATGTGCATAAATGAAAGATGTAATTTTTCTTCCACAACTTGCAGAGCCTTTTTAGTTCAGGTAGAAAGTCAGAAGAGTCGAAAGTCCAGTTTGAGCTGAAAAGGTTAATGGTCTGTCTAATTGCTCGAAACATGCAATGCTGTTTTGTACAAATTAAATTTTCCAGCTCAACAGCCAGCCAGTTAGCATCATTCCATTGACAGTTAAACCAGGTGCAGGTTTTATTTGTCATGTTTTCATGCATTATTTTGCCTAGCTTATTGTACATGATCGTTTTCTTTGCTTTAGGCTGTTTATTTGAAACCAGCCTCAGTAATATGCAAAAAATTTCATCAAAGCACACTTAAAAGTGGACTGCATTTTTTTTTTGTCTTATTATTGCTCTTTTTTCTATAAAAACAATCTCTCTTGATATTCCCCCCCTACTTTTCTTTTTTTTTTTTTTCTCCATCCTGCTATTGCCGCTTCTGCTTTACTATCAGGCAGCATGCTGTGTCAGTGGCAGTAGTCCCCACTGCCAGGATATCTCTTTCACTTACTGCTGTACTTTAAATGAACTGCTAAGAGGGCAACAATGGTCGGGAGTCATGAGTCATACAGAAGCTTTTTAAAATTATGTATGCACGCTTTGTGCAAGGGTGTTTGCATTCATGTGTGTGTAGCAATTTTTTTCAAGCAGACTGGGGAGGAATGATGCAGCATGGATCAGGATCTGCAACTGTTGAAAAAGAAAGTTTTATACTGTAGAATGCTGCATTTTGGTGTCAGACAACATGGACTGTCACTGTTAGAACCAATGGATAAGACACAGAACGGCAGAGCAAAAGTGGTTTACATGAACATTTCTCAACATAACATTAATAATAGGATATTAACTATATCATATGTCACCATCACATGAATTGTATATAGTTTCAGAAGCATTTACCTAAATAGTCTATGGAAATACAGAATGCCATTTGTAAAGGAAGTAGGGTGCTATCAGGGCTGGACACCCATTCTTCCTTTGATTTGACCAAAATATTCCTAACTCAGCAAAAGGCTAAAGGTAAAGAGTTGTTTTATATATGCAAAAACTTCTGATACTATTGATTTACACAAGGAACTGGTCAAGAAATAAAGTTGTATACCCACCTTTAGTTACATCCAGCCTTCGGTTTAAACTGCAGCACAGATAACAACTGCAGGGATATAGAATATAATTTTCTTATCTGCAATAAACAGATAAGAAAAATAAGACATTGTAAAAAAAAATGTTGCTTGTTGGAACCATTTAACTATTACTTTGGTGCTGGGTAATTTAGATATTTTGCTGATGAATAAGTTTATTTATACCAGAGACAGAGAGCCCCTTCAAAGGTTGTTTAGTAATAGTTTCATATTTGTTCAGTTTTTATGGAGGCGAAGAGAAAAGACTATACTTTTTTTTCGTATAGAAAACTGATGCAGCTGTATTTTTTGAGGATTGCTCAGAAAAAGTGCCTGACTTAAGTATAAATTCAACCTGGAAAGACTCATATAGAGCACAGGCACCAATGGGAGAGTTTCATTGACATGAGCAATATAGCCTTTGGTACTTGGAAGTGCTAAGCATAGAGAATTATGTTTTGATTGAGCAGCTGAATTAGGATTGGTACATCTTTTACCAGGGGCCTGAAACTGGAGGTGAAAGGGAGGCTGAAGGAGGAATGGAGCCAGAAGACAATGAGGATGATGGAGGATATGAGGTGGAGGAGGGCTGCAGCTTGATGTAGCAGAAATGCTATTGGTGGAACAGTCTTTTAAAACAGAGTCCTGAATGAGAATTTGCCCTGGCTGACAACGGATAGGCTTCAGCAGCAGAGCATCAGAAGGAGATTGGATGAGAAGTCAGAATTTTCCCTTAAACTTTATTACAGGACACATATCAACTGTTGTGATTTTAAAAATTAGTGTTGGAAATACATATAGAATAGAATATAAAATCTGTTTATTGTCCCACAAATTCTGGAGTTTAAAGCAACAAAAGGATTATAGAAAAAATGGTCACACAAATTTGGGCCTTAAAAAAAAGTATAAGAATAACATAACAGTGAAGATTTAAAAAACAAACAAATAAAATAAAATATAATTCTAAAATGACTAAACATAACCAAATTCAAAATAAAACACATTTTTACAGCAAGGCCTTGATTTTAACATTCAAGAGTTGGCGGCTTTAAAGCAAAAAGTGACTCATCTGGCAAAAAAGTTGAAGAAATTGAGTGAAATTCAGTAGTAAAATTATACAGTGGAACAAATGCAGAAATAAAATGTTAGAAATTTAACAAATAAAAAAAAGAAAATGTAGGCACTACCATCACTGTCACGATTTTTTGTGGATAGTGGGTCCAAAAGGAGAGGCAGGAAGGCAGAGGTGAATTTATAGTAGATTTAATAATGAGTTACTGTAAACAGAAGCTGGTTATCCAAAAATCTAAATGTAAACAAAGTCCAAAAACAAACGAGAAACCAGTAGTCCAAAAATTCAAAGATCTAAAAAAAACAAACATGAAAACCCAAGTCAAACGTTACCAAAAACCTAGGCATCATCAGGGGAAGAACTGTAACCAGGAGGAAGGCTTAGAGAGATGAGTTGGAGGAAGACTGACGGGGTTAGACGATGACCCAGCAAAGAGGAACTGAACAGCAAGAGTATTTATAGGAGACAGAAACAAAGAGAAGGCTAATGAGCAAACTGGAAGCAGGTGTGCACCGAGCAAGAGAGAAAAATAGCTAGGGAAAAAGGAGAACATAAGAGGGCAGCAGAGGGCAACAAATAGATACCAAGAAAACTGAAAATAACCAGAAAAACACAACAAACTAAGAATTAAACCCTTTAAACTAGAAAACAAGGAGTAAAGCAAAACTGGATACTCAAAAGAAAACAAAACAGAACCAAAACTGAAAAAGTAACTATGAATAAACCAGAGAACACAGTAAAATAAAAATAAAACCACTTACACTAGAAAACAAGGAGTAAAGCAAAACTGAACACTAAAAATAAAATATAACAGAACCAAGACTGAGACAGTTACTGAGAAAAACCCAAGGAACACAACAAAATAAGAACTAAACCATAATAACCTATAAAACAAAGAGCAAAGCAAAACTGAATATCAAAAGAAAAATTTAACAGAAACAGAAACCTAAGAATCACCTTTTAATGGCCAAAAAAATACAAACGAAAGTAAATGACAACAATTTTTAATGTTTGGAATTTTAGCATTACTTTTCATGTTTGCTCTATATAATGGTTTGTTCTACCATCTGTCAATAAGATATGACCAGAGCGTGGTTTTGGGGTTTAAATTCTCTATAACTGAATTATAAGCTTTTAAGAAATGTGTCTTTTTAGCTGCATTCTATGTAAAAAATACATAAAATGCTCACGTAGAAAACTTATTACTTTCCATGAAACAGTTTCTTTCAAATCTTATAAGGTAATACTTATTTTTCTTATCAGTGCTTATCTACCTGGTCAACGCTTTTCTTGTTATCATAAAGTCTTGAGCTGAATAACCTTTAATTAGTGTGGCTACTGAAATGATTTTGAAAATTATGTATATCATATATCAAAATTCCTTATCCAGCCACTAAAAGAAAATAGATTAGTTTAATTAATCTCAGAGGAATCATTCCTTCATTGTTTTGTCAGGCCCTGCCTGGCTATTCTTATTGCAAAATGCATTGCAATTTCCTATGATATTGCCCAACAATTACTGTAATTCCTGCAGTTTATATCTATACAGTGTTTGCAAGATTTTCAGTGACAATATGAACAGATTTTAATGCTTTATGAAAATGTTATATGCATGCTGATGTGGGGTTTACAAGAGCATCATTATCATGCCTAATTGAGTAAATGCGGTGAAGTGTGTCTTGCTTTAAAAGTAATTATCTTTAGACCTATAATTATATTTCACTCACCATAAGATTTAAGCGCAGAAACAGAGTCATTTGAAAGAAAATTAGACAAATGGGGAATTCGCTCTGCTGTGTCTAGTAATGCTAGTTACTTAGGTTTATTGTCTGTCTTATATGTTATATGAACTGCTATAAGAACACAAGTCTGTGTATGAATAGATGTTGAGCCATAAAAGTGACATAACTCGGTGGCTTTTTAGTTTCTCATCATCTGCCGTCAGCTTTAAAAAGGGATCTCATCCGACCACTTTCTCAATCTCCTCTACTGAGCTCATACTGCCTGTTAAGCATCAGGCTCCCACAGATTGTGCGTGTGTTTATCTGTGTGTGTACAGGATATCTTGTTATGAACAGATTGCAATGACATTTTTACCAGAGGTGCCGCCTCTTATCAAGGAAAAATCCATAAGATTTGGATGATGATCCAGATCATAACCCAAATATAGGATTTATTTCTAAAGGATTCTACATCATCAGATGGTGATTTGCGAAGGAAACAAACAGTTCCTCCCTAAACCAGAGGGTGGCAGCAGTGAATATTGACAACTTCAGCATTGGGCTGCAAAAGTCATGATCCAGTCATGTGAGTTTTAGGTCTGCACATTATAAGTGCTTTTCTAGTATTTTATTGGTCAGCCCAATCACACAGAATTATCTAATAATCTACAATTACTCTGCTAACCAGGTAATCTGTAGTGCTGCATAGTGAAAACAACTAGGTATCCTCTTCTGTATGCTTTGAATCAGTTAGAGTTCTATAAGGACTCTTTGCTGTTATATAAATGTGTAATCCAGCCATGAATAAATAAATGACAAGTAGGGAGTGTTGAGAGTTAACACATTGCAAGTCCTCTGCAACCTGTGTGTGTATGAATCACTCTGCATTTTGACAGCTACCAGGATGGTGAACACCACCGAGCCAGTGACCTTGTCATGTAATCAACTGGGTGTGTACTTCAGTACAAAACAGTGTCTGTTTGCCCGTGTGTGCCTGTGTGGTCTTAAAACAGGACATATATTTGACAGTTGCTGCCATAAAATGTTTGACAGCAGTTCACAACAGGAATTTCAAATTAACAGACTGGGGACAAGAGAAGAAGCAACAGGGCCTTTGGCCAAAGTTTAACTAAAGTTATGGAAGAATTTTTTTGGTATAGATTGGTTTGTTTCCTTTTTGTGGGGAAACAAGTAATAAAGGCAAATTTGAGATACTCACATTAAACTAAAAAACGGATCAAATAAATGTCAACTTCATGTTTGGTTAGACAACCTTTGGAAAGAACTGAAGTCGATTCCCATAACCATCAAAAAGCTATTTAATCCTCTTGACTGGAATTGTGTTCCACCTTTCCTTAGCAAACTGGGAGAGTTTATCAGAGTTTATCACTCTTCCTCCCACCTTTCTCTACTTCTCAAACCTTGCATCCGAACAACATAAACTTTGATAAATATAGCAGTCTTAATACATTCTGGTCAATATCAGAAAGATGACATCAAGCAGACTTAAACTTACTTTATGAAATCCACTATGGTCCCATGTGGAAATAATTTACACATTTCAGACACATTTCCAGGCTTACAGGTTTAAAGTAGTACATATCACAGGAATACCAAAACCAATACCGAAAAAGAAATATAAGACTTGTATGGATTTAAAACTAAAGCAGCAAAACCACATATAAAAACATATGATGTTTTAATTCAACTTTTAATGGATTGGATACAGCGTCTAATTAGACTTATCTGATGCATAACAACAGTCCTTTAGTGTCATATCAGAATCAGGCACATTTTGATTTCTAAAATAAGAGGATCCTTGGCTCTGCCTAGACATACTTAAATTATACTCAAAGTTTACTAACAAATACCTTCTAATTTGGAAAAAATATTATTAAGCCTCCTCAGTATCATTATAAAACTAAGCTAAAGAACAAAAGGAAAATCTCTCTATAGAGTTCTCAAGGTTATTAAACATCCTTTATTGTACCTATAATAATATCTATATATGCAATATGCAAAAAATCCTTTTTATTAACAAGATGGTATGTGCATTTTTTCTCTCTCTCTCCCATTATGATGCTGTCAGAACACTGGTCCAGGTAGCTCCTCAGGCTGTTCAGGGTCTCATCTAGTTTGTTTCCTTGTAAAATACAAGACAATTGTTAATTTTTTAACCTTACATACGTTAATTTTTCATTATTGACTGGTGAAGATCCTCAGTCATCCCGGTCATAGTCATTTCATAAAAGTTTGAAGATGTTTTGCTTCTCATCCAGGAAGCTTTTTCAATTCATAATGTCTGGATTAGCATTGAGTTCCAAGCTTTATTGATTAGCCCAACAAATTGAACTGGGAGAATGGGTCCACCCCTTAGTAATGGGGAGTCGTTGAGGTCTTTGTTTAACTGCATTACCCGATACTGGCCTATGACTCTTGAAAGGGGAGGTGTTAGGGTCACTGTTGGCCTGGCTAAACAGGTGAGATGTTTTGATCAACTCTATTGCTGCATTGTAGGTTTTTGAGAGCTGAAATCTGAGTCCACCCCCTCTGTTGAAGGTTGTTTTTTCTTCTCTCTTAACATAAATGCAAGGGGATTTGAATAAAGTGAAAAAGCTTCCTGTTTTTTAACCTTTTTAAGTTTTTTGGGAATTAATTATTGGCTTGTAATTACCTGGGTAGTTCTTGAAAACTAGCTGTATACTGCCATTTTACTTACACACAGCTTTCGTGAGATCTCAACCACTCATCTCAGCCATGGTAACCTTTATTGGCTTGTAAAATCTCATGATGTAACCTCTGAAGAGTGGATTTTGCATGATACCGGTATGTCCCATTTTATGTCTTTATATTAGCACTGGGGTCCTCTTACTTTCCTCTCATTTAAACAGTCTAGTTTGTTCTGAAACCAATGTACTATGAGCCTGTGGGACAGCTTGAACTACTTTATAAGTTGTTTGAAGCTGCATACACCCTTTTGGACTATTCTGTGTTGCAACCTTTCATCATTTTTTGTCTTCTGACCCAATCCAGGGAGGTTAGCCGTAGTAATGTAGGGTCTTAGCTATGTTCTGCAGTGTGGACAAACAAACACTAAAATCTCTGAAATTAAACCTTTAACCTTGATGCTGTTAATGTTTTGCTATGTTTAAGGTTTTCAAGACCTCTGACAGTTCCTCTGTTCTCTCTGTTATGTTTACTTAGAATTGACTTTATTTCAAGCATAACATGTTTACTAACTTTCTGGAAGAAACTTTAAGGTAAAAAAATCAGGGGTACCAGCAATTTTTTCCATGACTGTAAACTTCAATAAACTTAAAAAATACAATAATCTATATAGAATTTTAAAGATTTTCTTAAACATAGGGATGTTCTACAGTATCAGTAGATCAGCTGTTAAAATCTTTTCACCAATTGATTAATTTAGACCATGGCAGCAGAATTATTTACCACCAACCAAAATAAATACTTTCTGTTTCTTCCAGTTTTAACCAAGAAGGGTAGATCTGGCTCTGAGTGATAAATAGTTCACTGTGTAAATAATCACAGATGACCAAGGGATTAAAATATCAGTACCTGTATTGCCTAATAATAATATCTAAGGACCATGCAAACACAACACATTACTGAAAATAAACACAAGGTAAATGAAAGGTTAATAAAAAGGGGGAGAAAAGGGTTTCAAAGAGTCTCAGAAAGTTCAGAGTCTCAAACTCTATTCCAATTAATAAATATATATATATATATATATATATATATATATATATATATATATATATATATATATATATATATATATATCCTTTCTATCTCCTCTTTCTTTCATCTTTTCTCTTTTTCTTTTTGCTTTTTCTTCTTCTGTTTTTCTGCTCTATTTACATTGCAGTGTCCATATAAACTGTAAAACCCCCTGCATAATTATAATAAACCAATTAATATGCATGAAACAAGTGGAGCAATATGGCAATTGCCATACTGCTCCACTTGTGAAAGTAATATCTGTTGGGCTCTTTTTGGCATCAAGATAATTATTCTTATTGCCACATTGCCAGACAGGACACTGTAAAAAACTAAAAAATAAAAAAAGATAAAAAATAAAGTTTGTTGTTTCCTTGTTGCCATGTGTTGTTCTGCTGCTGAACTACTGAGCACACCTGTTTTCCATCTGAATGTTTCTGCCTGAATTCGCTGTTGGACTCATGGAACCCTGAACCTCCCTGAACGCTCTGTGGATTCCTGGAACCCTGGATCTGTATGTTTCCGTACTGATCGGAACCCCTGGCCGGGTTGCGGACTCCAGAATATCTGTGCCTTCCTGTTATGAACTGTTTCCCTGACCTTGTTAGCAGCATTTCATTGGCAGTCCATCGGCTGGAAGCTGCCTCAATCGAGAGGATGGACTGAACTTTTAAACCAGTGTGCCTTTGAAGGGTGGAGCCCTGCAACCGCTGCAGCCTTCTGTGCTGTTTATTCCAATAAAACATTTTGAATCTTCCCACTGTCTGTCTCACGTTGAATTCTGGGTCCAACATTCTACTTTCATTACACTGTTGTAAATGTAAAGCAAAGAAGTACCATCATTTATCTATTTTGGTCACACAATCACATTTAAACTTTAAATATATTTTGGGTGTAAGAGCCTTTTCATTCCCTTCAGAGCCTGAATGTACATTTGGAATCTTTGTTTAAAATTCTTAGATTTTTTTTCTATAAAGTGTATTTTTTTTACAATTAAGGCCCCTGTGTAGCCCTACAGTTGACATTTGGATAGCTCGGTTATCTACAATCTTTCCTTTGGAGGATCTGACTCATGACCTCAACCATAAATCAGATGCTTTTTTTTTTTACTGAATACATAAATGTGTTTTACTGTTATTCCTCAATTTTGGACTAATAGGAATGACTATGAAATTCCTGGTTAACCCTAGCCCTCCCAACCCCCCCACATCATGGCCCCATATCTGAGCTTACTCACAATCATGTTGACCTAAAACTGTGGTGGCAGACCTGCTTATGCTTTGTTAAAGTATGATTATATCTTTGGTTTTAATTAAAGGTTGATATTACTGTGTACTGTAGAACCCTTCTAATTGCAGAGAACTAACTTTGTTTTTCAATAATACAACATAATTTATACATCTGAGTATAAAGTAGCAATGAACATAAAATAATAAGAAATGAATGTATGGTGCTACCATCAATTACTGACTTATCAGGCAATCTATCAAACAGTAAAAAAATAAAATAGAAAGGAAAAATGAATAAGTAAAAAGCTGGTAATGATCAACTTTGTTTAACAGAGACACAGTTTGCAATTTACCAATGGGAAATGCGTTGATGCAGAGTTAAAGAAAGAAGGGATGTGGAAAATGAAATTAGCATGTTAGCGTGTGCATGTATCTTAAGTGTATTTCAGAGTCATGCATGGCTTGATGTTCTCATCTGGTTTTAATAGGCAGGTGCATCATAATGTGCTTAGAATCCTAGTTAGATTTTCTTTCCTCTCTTGGACTCAATTCCCTCCAGTCTCATACTCCCACACATGCAAATCTGGGGCAGAGAAAAGAACTATGATGTTATTACATTATGATGAGCACTGATTTGTAAATATGCCATGAAGTGAGAAAATAGTCCTGGAGGTGTTCAGGAGTGAACCCTACACAAAGAATTGTTGAAAACTACCGTTTAGTGTAAAAATCAGATTAGAATTCATTATCGGACTTTTAATTTTAGGCCACAGAACAAAAAAAAAAAAAAATAGACAGGAAAACTCCAATACAATAAGAGTGGTGTATTTTGGTTTCATAGGAAAAAAATTTAGACTGAATAAACACTGACCCAGCGAACCTGAAAGCTATGTTTAACATTAAAGTTAGCATAAGTTTCAGTTGCACCACTGGGGAAAGAAAAGCGGGTCAGGACTTATTTAAAATGCGAATTCAGTTGTTATTTCCTGATTAAATTAGGCATAAATATAATAAGTTGAACACAGTTTTATGTTTTTAGAGTCAAGACCAACTTAAATGATGTATTAAAAAGAGGGAATATTTCAAAGAATGCAGCCTCTCTCTGGCTTTTTTCTGTGTTATTTTTAAGCTTTTGAGGTAAAAAAAACAACAACAAAACAACAACATTAGCACCTCTCTTCATCTTGGAGGTCACTTCCTCCTGCTTGACGTAACTTTGTGCTGCTTATTTATTTATTTGACTGAACTTGGATCAGTTTGACAAGATCAGCCGTCCTTTCATGGCAGCATTATTAGCCACATTTACAATTCATAATTATCATATTTAGAATTATATTTAGAAGTTTTGTAAGCAGAATAAAAAGCAAATAAGTTGATGAAATGACACTGTCAAATATTGGCTATGTGAATATAACATTTCTCATTCAATCTACATACACAAAATGAATTCTTGAAAACACAAGCCTACTTTCTATCAAATGCTGGATTGCATATACCGGTATATTTAAATTCATAAGACACAAGAAGAAAATTGATTGGCATCAGTGTGTCATAAAAAAAATCATCAAAGGATATAAATTTCAGCTATCATGTGAACAAAATCCTCTACTGGTAATTAAATGATTAGAAAGGCTTTTAGAAGAACTCTAAATGCTTTCTGCCATTGAGAGAATTTACACTGTCAAGAAATGTTATCTAGTACAATCTCACACAAGAATCTGTGACAGATACATGCATATATGATGTGCAAAACCTTTTTTTCCTATTTTGATACATCAGAAAATTAAAGAAGTGAAGAGGGGATTTAACAACACTGTCTTTGATTTGCTCAACCTCATTGTTTGAAGTGTAAACGCGGATGACTGTAAACAGATTTTATTTTCAGGCCTTCTTTCCAGCATGCCTCTTTTTTGCTGTTAGAGAAGAAAATAAACTATCCTTGCATTATTGCGTGGGCCCATGACAATATTAGAATTTTCTGGAAGCCAAGCATCTGGGCTTTTTGCAAACACAGAGGTTCTATTTTTAACACAAGGCTTACGATGAGCCTAGGGTCTCCTCTAGTGTTTGCTTTGTCAGAAATTAAAAAGCTGGAAAGGTGTTGATAAGAGTATATCCGTACACACTTGTGAGTGTGGAAAAACAGCATTTTTGCAGTGTTATTACTCATCCTTGGCTTAATATACATTGTCCTCTAAGTCAGCAGGGTGTATAGTATAGATGTATATCGCTACGTGGGTTGGTTTATCATATGGGAAAGAGTACTTATACAAGCTGTTCTTCGCATCTTTAATATGCCGATTCTTGTGTGTGTGTTTCGTGATGGTCTACTTGACCTCACTTCTTTCCTAGTCCTTCTGCTTTCAGTACCATCAGCATACTTCACACTGCTGCTGCCTGCCCACACACTGGCGCTTACACAGGAAACAAAATGCACACACAACAACGCCGCAAATTGGAGGGCAGTTTCTCCCCACCGAACACATTACCCTTGTTGATCCCACGATATTTAGACCAACTGCCGGAATAACTGCGGCCTACCTGATACCCCACAAGCAGAAGCAAAGTACAAAGAATAAGAAAGCAATGGGGGATACAGAAAAAAGGGAAATTACTGTATCCCTTCCCTAAATTTACCAACAGTTCAGTGGTCAGATATCTGTCTGTTGGCATCACTCATCTAAACTGTTCTGTTTTGGTTTTACTAGGATTGTTAAACAATTTTGCTTTTACTCTTCCATTATTGTTGACTTAAAATATGACCAAATAATTATTACAGTTGTGGGTAAATAACATTTACGTTTGGAGTTTGGATTTGCTAAATACCTTGGTGTCCGTCTGTTCATACAGTTTGTAACAATTAAGTGAATTTACTGACATAAATGGTACATATAATCCCTTACTATGTTATTTATTACCATCTATAAACTGAAAGTCTCAATCTTTATGTTTGCCTTGTCTTAGAAATTGCTATTCCTAATTAAATAGGAGTGGGTTTGCATTTGTGGAGGCAGACATCTTTTGTGCTACAGCAGCATAGAGCTGACAAACTTGTCACTGTAGAGATTGCTGTTACGCTCGAATGGGGCATATAAGGCCTATGTACAGTCTTACACAGCCTAATTAATATATTATTTATAAAATGCTCTATGTAAACTAGACTTACACCAGTAACGACCAGCGACCAGTTATGAAGTAAAAAAAATTTAAATTGCTGGTCGTTGCGTTTTTGTTCTGTTTTTTTTCTGAGTGGACTCACATTTCTCTCCTGTCCCTGTCATGTTTGTTTAAGTCAGAGTGCCCAAAGAAGGGAAACGAATAACCACGAAAACAGAGGTAAGGGGAGGCAGCACCAGGGAATCAGTGTGAGAGCTCCAGAGCTGGTCAGCTATGCTGCCCTCGGTGGCTAAGAAACCACAACGGCAGAGGAGGCAGCTTACCACTACTAGCTTAGAAAGAGAGCTAAGGAGCACAGCAGGAGCCCAGAGAGGACTGCTGGGGAACAGAGCTGAAGGCCTGGGAAAGGCTACAGTTGGAAACATCCCGGAGGAAAGAGTAAAATCCAAACAGAGAGAGCAGAGCAAGCGCCAGCCAACGCCAAGCTCTAACAGTTAAGGCGATATCCAAAGCCTGAGTCAGAAGACAGGTCCAAACTCAGTAGCCAGTAGTGTCCAGGAGTCAGTCCAGTCCAGATTAGACTAACTTAGCAGACAGGGGCAAAGCAAAACTGGGTCACAGTCAGGAAAACAGAACAAGATTCAGAACGCAAGAGTTAATCTCACCAAACTGCTCGAATAACTTGGCGCTGATGGAAGGCAGGCAAACAACATAAATAGCAGGTTAACCAGCCGCTGGACCTATTAGACAGGTGAGCAGGAGCAAAGGAAAAAAACCGAACAATCAGCACCAAGAACATGACAAAAATAGATATTTTGAAAAATTTCAAAACAAACTATCCTATAATGAATAATATTTTTTTTTCTGTTAGTTTATTCTCAACTACTTATATGATCCTAGTAAGCCTACCATAAACATCTTAATAGAATGCATGAAGATTCTCAATTACTGAACTGTATTTCAATTTATGTAAAGACTATTCAATCAATGATATGTCAGGTGCAAAAAGTCCTGCAAAAATATAAAGTTCTTCATCCACTGTATGGTGTTAACACTTTACAATGCTTATTACATATACTTTGTGTTGTACATCTACAGTAATTATAGTAAGTAAAATAACAATAAAAATGGTAAATGGTCTGCACTGATGAAGTGATTTTTCTAATCAGGAGACTTGCCCAAAGAGCTTTACCCTACATTCAGTCATTCACCTATTCACGCACACACTCACACACTGATGATGGGAAACTGCATTGTAGCCAGAGCTGCTGTGTGGCTCACTGACAGAAGCGAAGCTGCTTTACACTGGCGCCATCAGTTCGTCCAACCACCATCAGAAGGCCATGTGGGTAAGGTGTCTTACCCAAGGACACAATGACATTAAAAGCCGGAGCTGGGGCTTGAACAGTCAACCATTCAACTGCAGGGCAGACTCCTACATGCAACGCAACTGTCGCCCCATAACAAAAATAAAATATATGTTTTTATTATGTAATACATATCGTACAAACAAGCACCCTTTTCTGGGATGTTGTTTAATGTCTGTTTAGCTAATGTTAATTTTTAAGACTGAATGCTTCTGAATGTTATGCCAAGCTACCTGCTGCATTCAGAACCATGGACAGCTCTACAACAGGGGCATTATGAGTACTGGTCAGCACACAAGCACACTCGTGTCGGAATGGACTTAAAATTGTTACAGGGTGGGGTGGTGCCATTGGTCTTAGTGGGGGCATGTGGTTATGAAGGGTTGTCGTGGTGTGGGAGGATGTCTGAAAATCAGATCATCGGATGGATGGTATACTGTATTTTAATAAGGCTTAACAGCTGGCTAACCCTCGCAGCAGTGTGTCGCAATGAGCTTGTCGCCGATATTTTTGATTTATGCCTAATATTGAAGCGTGTTCTGCACTATGTTATTCCACACCACAAAGCAAGAAGGACAATCAAGAACTAGCTGTTGGCAAAAAAGAGTGGAAAACTAGGTGGAAAAAGGGTCTCAACATTCTTGCGCACCTCACTCTTCTAGCTGGTCCATCTTTACGAGTTGTTTTCCACAATGGTGGTCATACAAACAAGCCGGTAAGGTACCAAAGCGCATAGTGTAGATGGGATGTAGATTTGACCAATCAGAGACCTCCTGTCTGCAGCACTGTCTGCGGTCACCTACAATTTTGGAGAGGTGCACCAGTGTGTCTGCGGAAGGGTCAGGGGCACATTTGCATTCACTGCGACACACACACACACAGACGACTGGTTTCTGAGTATAAACCAGCCTTTAGAACTCCCTGATATTTTGTTGGAAGTTGTTTTGAAGTATAACAACTCGTGTAACACTGGGCCATCCCCCATATTGACCCTGATCTTCCAGCAAATAATCAACACACGCCTTATTAACATAATTACAGAGCACAAAAGAAACCTAACTTAAACCCTTAAGAGCAGCCTGGTGAAAAAAGAAAAAGATTATTTAAAAAAGAGCTCTATTAAACAAAAAAAAGAATTCTCCTAATAACGATTAAACATTAATTGGAAGACAATTTTAGAATGACTGTGTATGTAAAAAAAATCAGATGATGACTCCTTGGAATTATAATAATAGAAATTAGGTCAGATTTCATTGCTAAATGTCATAATTTGGCAGAGAAATGACCATAAGATTGCAATTCTAGTTTTCATCATTATTTGTCTTGTCCGTCTCAAGCAGCCAAAGTGATAACGTGTGTTTATGTACGTGTGATCCATCCATTTCTTTATAGGACCAGAAGAGGTGGGAACAGCACCCATTAACCTGCCATTTCACAGTCCACAAAGTGAAATAATCTGGGGGTAAACAGACACCCAACCCCGACAACAACACACAAATAAGCACATGCACACACAACAAATCTCTATTTAATATAGTAGGGGATGATTGCCTTACTTCATCTGTAATCACATCATTTTATAGGACCTCTAAGGTACTAACCTTGCTTGCCCACACACCCTCAAAAGCACAAGTACAGAAAAAGATGTTGAATTTTTATTCAAGGACATTGTCATAAAAATGGATTCAATTAGATTTTACTCCTAAAAGGCAAACACATTTAAATGGATTCCTCTTAGGGTGTTATGTCTATGGTATTTTGTGTTTTATGCAAAAATTTAAGTTCTAGACTACTCTGAATATTTTTTTTAGGATCTTAGAAAGGGTAAGAGATTTAGTAGGTCAAGGTTGGCATAGATGATCCTGCAGTTGGTCAAACTGTTACTGTGGTTTGTATGTTTTTTTCAGAATTTATAGCTCTTGAATAGATTGTAGTTACACTTTTAATAACCAGCTAAAACTTGGGGCCTGGTTTACAGATTCCAAATAATTAGCACAAAAATGATAATGGAAAAAACAAAAACAAATTCAAAGGATAAAAATTATAGTTCAGAGATTAAATATCAAAAATAAAACTAAGAGTGGATCATTTTGTCAGTGTGGAGAGCTATCTTTCCAACAAGCAACCACTTTCAGACTTCAAGCTTTAAACAGCTTTATAATCTCCTTTATAACCCTATTGGCTCAAAATATTGCAAACAAATGCAATAATTTGGTAGTCTACTTTGTATGTAGCCTGTAATCTAACATTAAGGGAGAAAAAAAACCCATAAATATCCCTGTTAAGTTCAGTTATATTTTCGATTTTGATTTAACATAAAGATAGCTTGTTTCCCCCTTCATTAATCAGTCCTCTGCAGACGTCTTTTCCTTACTAATATCCTAATTTGATCCTATGTGCTCACAGACTCACCATCATCCATTTTGCATCTATATGCCTTCTCTGCCCTTATAGTCTTACATAATGTTTCTTACATACAAGCAAAATATTCAACTCAAGAGTTTTAAAATCTAACTTACATGTCCTTTTAAATTACATGCTTTAATGGATTTTTTCTGTTTATATTTGTTCTTGTGCTACAAAATCTAAGATATTATGGTGTTACTAATATGTATCATAAAACATTATGTTACAGTATCTGACATTATTCTCAAAAATTGGAAATGAGTGAATAAAACAAACTTAACCTAAATAGCAGTAAGATTTATTATAGGAACAAAAAAAAAAAACATAATTTTTTTTAAAAGAGAAAAATTATTTCCAACTTAAACCTTGTGAGTAGAATTTTATTTGATTAATTTTGAAAAAAAAAAAAAAAAGATTGAAAATGTCCTTATCCACATAAAAAGCCTGAAATAGCTGGAATATTTGAATGGATCAATTAATTGAAATGATTTGTTTTAGTGACTCTTCCAGGTGGTAGGAGAAACATGACCCTTCTTGTCATACTTTACCCTTTTCAGAAAAGTTTTCCCGCTCATATACTTATGTATAATTATATAAGTTAACATTAGTTACCCAGAAGTCTTCATTTTTCAGGGACAGAAAAAAGGAGAGAGCCTCTTATTGAATAAAAAAAACAATATACTGAAAAGAGAATAAGGTGTTTGAAATAAAACAAGTAAGAAGAAAAAATAAATATATGGATTGAATAACAGTATGTTCTTCTATTTTCTATAATCCCTTTATATTTAGCATAATTTTATTTGGAAGTTTTTTACTCCTGGGAAAACTTACAAGTAGAGCATCCGTTTTCTCAAGGGAGCGTCGTATTGTAGTTAAAATCTAAACCTGGTGTAGTTCTTTACATCACGTTACTCAGGCACAGTAATAGGAGCTTTCTTCATATATCCTTTCCTGAGAAGCCTAGTGTTTTATTTATTCTACTTATTAAAATATTAGAATGATCAAAATTTGATCTAAATAAAAAAATAACAATCGTATTCCTTCTTTAAGAATGAGCTATAGTTTAGTGTCTTCGTTCTTTTGTGCTTGTTGCATTCAAAGATTCTGCTCCTTTCTCGATTCTTTGGTGCTTTAACTTCCTGCCCTCTTACAGCTGTTGCTCGTCTGATCATTTAGCAGGTATTTAATTCCTGAAAGTCTTTTGGTCTGTTTTTGTCCCACTTGTCTACGGTACTTTTTGATTTTGAACCATTGCACAAAAAGCCACACAATGTTGGAACGATTAGACATAAATAACTAGGGCAATAGAGAGAGCAACGAGCCAACCTTGGAGGAAAACTGACAGCATCCATGTGCCATGTTATGCTGTTATTACCAATCCTGTCTGAAAAATGTGTAATACTCATATTGGTCCGTCATGAAATCATTTTACAGGACCTCTAAGGTACTAACCTTGCTTGCCCACACACCCTCAATGTGACATTGTCACATTTGGCATATTTATATTTCAATCCATTTTTTATTTGGTCGATTTGTTTCCATTGGTCTCCAACCACATCACTTGACTGTTGAGTTTTTCACAGCAAAAAGATAAATAAAAACAAAACAAGAAAGAAATGGGCAACCATTCAACTACTTAATGTGGAAAAGAAAACATCTGCATTTATATAGAAATAGTTGGCAGTTCTAGTCAAAGAAATACATAATATTTTCATAATATCATAGTTTTATCTAATCTAGAGCCACATAAGCAGAAGACCCTTAGGAGATACATGGATGAAAGGTTCATAACGTTTATTGGATATTATACAGGTGAAAATGATCCAGTTAGAAGACTACAAGGAGAACTGGCCAGGCCAGGGAATC